>NC_071090.1:14629582-14677082 GCF_027358695.1 Spea bombifrons
AATATCCAGAAAGCTTTTTTCTTTTTTTAAACTTTCTGGACTTTCCTATCATGCTTAGGAGTTTGCAGATTTTAAGATAGCTGCCAAGCTGGGGATATGCTACAAATACACTCTGGTAAACTAATGCATATGATAACCAAGTGCCATCTTTAATCCACCACTTCATTGCAAAAGCATGGAGATATTCATCAAAACTCGCCTTCTATACATTAGCACCGTGTCCACACCTCCAGTGCTTTGGCTTGGAGATACATACTTGCCAGGTATTTTCTGCAGAATCCCTCCAAAGTATATGCCTCTCTGCCTGTACTTTACTCATAAGCTTGCAGAGCAAATGCTCCCCACCAGCAAGCTCTAGCACTGGTTTGTGCAAGAGTTCTAACAGGGCTGGCAACCCAGCCAAATGCTTGCATTCAAGGTGCTTCAAACTGCTCGAAGAAGACAACAGCAGCACTACAGCTTTTAATAAAGATAAGACATAGGCGGAAGAACGCATATTAAAGTAATTACCAAGTACTTTAAATATGCATTTTTAGTGTGGCTAAATGGAGTGGTGATGTGTACATGAAGGTGTTTGTTACATGCCATCTTTATGTTTCAATCTGGCTGGCATTTTTATGTACCCTAGGTAAACATTTGTTATAAACAATGATATATACACATACTTCCTTTAGTCAAGCAGAAACATATGAGCACATGCATAATAGGTGTACTGGGAGACTGCTTTAAAACATTTAAGACAGAAAACATGGTTGTACGTATGTTATATACCTTTTTCTTTACATCTTCAGTTTCTTGCACAACAGAACAAGTGCCTGACACATCTTTGTTCACATTTTCATCCAAAAGCTCTTCAGCTTCATCACCAACTGAACTACTTGTTTCTAGGAGTGCTGTTGCTTCTTCCTCTTGCACTAAAAAGTCACTCTCATGTTTAACTGTCAATTCTTCTTTTCCAGCAATTTGTTCATTTGGTTTTATCTCCTCCAATAGAACTGAATCACTCTCAAAACATATTTTATTTTCAACTGTACTGGATATAGATTTACTTGTGCTGGAACCGCCTTCCACTTTAATGGCTTTCTTATCACTTGATCCTTCCTTGTGGTCTGGTGAATGAGCTCTTTTTCTGTATATTAAATCCAGAAAGTACAGCTTTAGGGGTGGACCAATTGTAATTTGTTTATTATGTATAATATAGCACCATCACATTCCGCAGTGTTGTACAATCCTTTGATGAATCAATGATCCATCACAACCAAACCTTAACCCCATTATGATGGCATTCTGTGTCATACTATTACACCCTGTTGCTGTGAGCATCAACAGGGCAGATCAGGCTGTTTTAAGATTATAGCTCACTGGAAAAGAGTTTGGGGAAAAATATGATCAAACTGAAACACTTACCCAACTGCCAAAATATGAACATCCTAAGCATACAAGTTGTGAAGGCAATATATTTTTTTAGCCGTGTACAATTTATAGCAGATAAAGTTTTTACAATTTCATTTCACTCTTTCCCCCATACTATATTATGGATAACAGTTTTAAAGGAAAGCTCTAATTGTCCTGGAGAGCACACTATATTACAGTTGAACAAGGACATCGCAGAACCCCTGAAAATACTCAAGTGCAAAAAAATGCCTGTCACCAATGAGTTAACTCAGGTATTTTAGCAATAATAAAAAAAAACCTCACTTTAGGGGCTGAAAGACTGGTAGGAGATCCACTAACCCTCCAAGGCAGGAGGTGGTCTTGACCTGCAGAGAATCTGCCAAATGTGGCAAAGGGGGCTAATTTAGATGGGAATATCTACAGGCTCAGTTTAAGCCAACCTCGAGAAAGAATAAAGACTGCACTTCCTCAGTAGGCAGGTGTTGTACCAACAGTAGGAGGAGGAATGATTTATTCCTTCATCCAGAGACAAAAATGATACAACCCACTTGCACCCACTAGGGTTGAGAGTGAAACCCAAAGACCAGTTTTCATGAGAATGTATACAATAGTGTTTTACTTTAAACAAGTTCCCAACAAAAACTTAAGTAATTTTATTTACAAAAGCAACTTAAACAAGGAAAATTCAGCTGTCTTTGCAGTGATTAATGATGACCATTTGAGGTGAATTAAATATCTGCAGTGGGCTTACCTGTTTTTTTCTTTTTGAAGTTGTTCAATTGCCTTGTTTGGAATCTAACAGGAAAAAGCCATTAAATGTGTTACGAGAGGTTTTATTTTTGAATAAACACATTGTAAAAATCAGACAAGCTGGACATAATGGACAATCAAGAAAAGGTCCTTTCCAGTAATTTCCAGACATGATGAAGCAGTCACACATACCCCAAACTGCTATTATACACAATACTGGAAATGTAAACATTTATGGTATATTTTAAAATATATATACCTATGAGAATGTTTTACTGCGTGCAAGTTGGAATACCTGCCCCAGTTGCCCTTCTGAAGGGTATTTTAGTACACCTCTTGCATGTGTTCAGTACAACCCCAAAGTCCACTTAAAGGAAACTGAGCTCCCACCGAAACCAAACTGGGGTAGCAGAAGCCCACCGTGTGCATGCCATCTGTACACTGGTGGTTTATGACCACACGTGCAATTGGCTGCTTCAAAAGGAGAGCTAATAAGCATGTTTTAAGTGAAATGCATCCAAGTGTATGCAAAATGGACTATGAGCATTAAATAGAAATATGATTTTGGGCAGCCGGTTGTGCTTTTAAGCTGCTAAAGAAATTTGACACGATTTCAACTAATCACATATAAACGTTTGTCCTACTACTTATACCATTTTAATATATTTATTACACAATTAGGAGTCCCTCAACTTTCTCCTACATTATTATAGTGTCTATGAGCAGAATAGATTACCTGGTTGTCTAAATCTAAATGTCTAACAAACCTACAAGAACTTATCACTGGACTCAGAAACATTTACAACCTGCCACCCAGTTATGCACATCAGCCCCCAGGCTTGTCACTCTGCCCCATAAATGCCTTAAACCTCCTATATGCCACTGTGCCCCATGATATGCCTTTTGACAACCTATGTGCCACTGTGCCTCCACAAATGCCTTATACACCTATATGCCACTGGCATTAAGGGGGTTAAAAGGCATATGGGGCAGAGTGGCATATATGGAGGTATAAGGCATTTCTGGAGGCAGAGTGGCATTAAGGGGCTTAAAAGGCATATCATACAGCACTCTGCCTACAGAAATTCCTTATGCCCCCCATTTAACACCCCCCCCCCCAAAAACAAAAAAAAAAAACTTAACGGTGCTTTTGACTCCCGGTGTGTTGTCCGGGCAGCGCTGCAGCCGGAAGGAGGTGCTGTTAGCAGCAGGGGTTGTCTGCGTCCATCACGCAGACCTTCCCCGGCTGTCAAGAGAGAATTCCCCGGTGAGGGGAACTCTGATCTCCGACAGCTGGGGAAGGTCTGGGCGATGGACGCAGACAACCCCCGCCGCTAACCGCAGCGAAATATGTCTACGCAAACCGCGTAGCCGTCTACACGCTCCCCCTGCTACACACCAGGGACTCAGAAGCACCGGTAAGGGGGGGCAGGAGGATCCAGGTCCCCTGTAGCGCTGCTGGGGATCTGGATCTTAGTCTCATAGTAAGGCCTATTTGAAGTCTGATTATAAGATGACCCCGATTATTTGCTCTGAAAAAAAGCCTCGTCTTATAATCGAGCAAATACGGTAGCAGTGAAGAGGCACAAGATTACAAATCAAATCTTATTCATATGTTCCTTGAAGGAGTCTATTTTGTTGGCCAATTACAGGACAGGGAATGTTCAACAAAACTGAGATGTTCCATCTTGTCAGATCACCTGTTCCAGGAGTCCTTTTGATTTGTTTTCACCTGTTTGGTAAGGGACTTGCCTTGTACGAATCAGCAAACTTGCCAAAATTCAGTAAGTTGGCAATTTGTACGACTCCAAACGCACAGACATTTTAGATCAAACAAATGCAACAACAAAAAAACCATTGGCATAAGTAATTTATATGCTTACACTACAACACTTACCCTTAGAACCAGTTTCTTGTATTTTTCAGAAAGGTCTACCTTTATGCCTTTTCCCTGAAACCAAAGGGGGTTTTTTTGACAGTGGTCAACCATTGTATGCGCATCTTCCGCCTTCTCCATTTCAATAAATGCCTATGCAGCAGGTAAAAACCAAATAAAAAAAACATTTACCTCTACCACAAAGTAATATATATCTTTAACCTTTTAGTTAAAATTTAAGTAGATTCCATGCAGAACCCAAGTAATATACATAAAATCATTAAAACCTTTACATGGTAGCAAGTAGTTACAGAAGTTGGCCGTCCTAAAATTTAGTGACAGATAAGTTAAAGCTAAAACTAATGTACAATAGTGGAGAGACAGCTATGATTTGTGTACCTACCTGGTTCTTCATTCTCATCAATATGTAGGTTTTCACTTTTCCATACCCCTCTGCTAGCTTGACAATTGCACCATCAGAATAACCAGAATGGGGTAAATTGCTTAGATGTATCACTCGACCAGTATCCGGTTTGAAGCTAGATTTTTCTTCAGTTTTCACCTCAGGTTTCTTAGAAATATAAAAGCCATTTAAAAATTAAATTTTGGAAAAAAAAAAGCCACAACAGCATTTTAATTATATAATGCTGTCATCTGTTCTGCATTATAGCATCTTCTTGAGCCTTTGTACCAGGTTGCTTACCAATATGTTTAACAATGAAGTCTTAAAATAAATATACATTATATATATATATATATATTTACATATATACATACACACACACACACACACACACACACACATTATATATATATATATATATATATATATATATATATATATATATATATATATATATATCTATATCTATATATACACACACACACACATTATATATATATATATAATATATACATACACATATATATATACACACAAGCTAACTAAGCTTTTTCACAAGTCATTTTAAAACACAAATCGCGTAATGCTAAAATGAGGGGGAGGGGCAATTACCTTGATTCTCTTATACTTCTGAGACAAATGGACTCTGACTGGATGTCCAAGTACAAGAGCTGGAGTATTCCTATAATATTCCACTACAGCCAAGGCATCATCTGAAGCAGACATTTCAATAAAGGCCTTAATGAATAAGGAGAGGGGAAAAAAAGTTTGTTAGTATTGATTCAAGACACTGTATTGAGTTCCTTTGGGAAATCTCAGTATAAAACAATTTTTTACTTTATACATATACGCACACACTACATGACCAAAAAGTATGTAGAAACCTGACCATCACATCTATATGTTGGATATTCTATTCCAAAACCATGTTGCACCCCCTTATGCAGCTATAACAGCTTCCACTTTTCTGGAAGTTTGTGAAGACTCTGGGAGCAGATGCCAGGCCAAAAGGTTGAGCATGAATCTGAGGAAATGGCTACGCGTAGAAACTTCTGGGAAGCCTTGCGGGTATGTGTCCTTTAAGTCAATGGTCACCATATAGTCTCCCAGCGTTCTAGACTTGATAGTTCCCATATATATGAAAATGCTGTCTCTGCAAGTGGAAATAGTCCACAATGAGTCTGAATAACAGTGCCCCACCCCCGGCTTTGGGGGATCGCAAATACTGGTGAAGAAGCCTACTCCCTCTTAGGCTCCTGGAACCAACAGATGATTGTCTTTCCAGAGAGACAGACTATCACCTGCAACAAGATATTTTCTTTGTACTGGATATGCAGGCAAGTGGTAGATCTGTCTGGAGGCTGTTCTCTGAATTTCAAGGGAATATCCTGGATACAACACTGTTTGTCCATACGTCTTGCGTAAATGCCACAATCACTGAATGCCCTTAATCGTCCTCCCATCATCTGTCTGGTGTCATGCAGAGGGTTTGAGGAAGAGGAACTAGTCTCATCTCCCAATTCCTCTGAAAGTGCTGCCCCGAGAATGTTATTCTCTGGTGGATCTCCTCTCTAGGGTGCCAGTCATATGTCCTGTCAAATCTTTTCTATTCACCTTGTCTATGCTGGAACTCTGTGTCACTGGTCTCTTTTGGGGCAACCAATGCTTGTCCCTTGTGTTTTTTTTTCTCCAAGTGGGGCCTCAAGTTTGGCTATAAAGAGCACTTTCCCAGGAAAGGGTAGTCTAAGCAGATGTGATTGAGGCCATGTTTGCCCTCCAACCACAAAGCCATAGCGCTTTCCTGGCTGCCGCAGATAAGGCAGATGCGCTGGCACATATACGCTCTAGAGAGGCATCACACAAAAAAGGCGACCACCGTCTGATGGCTGAAATATTCTTAAGAGCTTCTCTAGGTGCTTTGGCTGCTAGATCTTTGTTGTGTGGGGCAGGCACAACTTGGCTTAGTAGTATTATGGAGGGGTTTGCCACAACCTGTACATGAAAGATGTTTAGCTTTGGCTAAAGCCTTCTTAGGCTTCTCCTCAGTCTGTTCATCAGGAACAATAGGAGCAGACATCTTCGCAAGCCTACACAGTGCACACACAACAAGGGTGTAGAGAGGCTTAAATACCTTAGGTCAGGGGCGTCCAAAATGCGGCCCGCGTGAGATCGGCAGCCAGGATCACAAGAGCCCTGCTGCTTACTTGTGGGAGGGTTTATTCTCTGCTCCAGTCCTGCCTCCTCTGTGGGGAGAACGAGGGAGGCCGCGCCCCCTGCTCAAGTCTGTGAGCAGCATCGAGAGCTGTAGTGCAGGTAAGGGGTGGGGGAGGGTGTTTGAATGAGTATGCCTCATTGAGGGAATGAATCTGAATGAATGAATTTGTGTGTGTGATAGCATGGATGTGTAAGTGCTGGAACCCAGGCATGATGGGACTGTGATTGCTGTTAACAATCCCACTCCTATCATGCCAAGTCAGCCAGTACATGCTGAAACCTGATTAGCTGCCCCCCTTGTGTATTGATGCTGCCAGCAGTATGGGGTCTGCACTTACAGCCACCCTGTACCAGCACATATTGGCTGACTTGGGATGATAGGTGTGTGATTGCTAACAGCTAACAGCAATCACAGTCCCATCATGCCTAGGTTCCAGCATTTACTGGTTGCCTGGGTATAAAAAGAGTGTGCTTGCTGTTAGCAATCACACTCCTATCATGCCAAGTCATATTGTTGATTTTTGTTGTCCAATTGTGGTGTGTTACTTTTAATAAAAGCGTGGTTACACACTAAAATTGGACAAAAAATACCGGTACAATGCCCAGCCAACCAGTACATGCAGGAATCTGGGTATGCCTGAGATTGCTGTTAACAATCATAATATATAATTTTTTGTACAATTTTGATGTGTAACTTACTTTTATTAAAAGTGTGTGGGGGGTCATTTTCACTTTTGGCTAAGTGAACCCTGAATTTCCGGTTTTGGTCCAGAATTTTTATTTTAGTGCATCCCTAAAATAAAACGATTTTATTTTTACTTATCCAGAATCCTGAATTTGTAGTCACAAAACTTTCTAGGCCCAGAAATCAGTGAGCGGAAAAGTAAAGGTTTTGTGTCATTTACTTTATTTTAATCTGCATATTTTATTAAAGGCCATATTTTCTCACAGTGAAAAATGAGTGCGGCCCGCACACGTATACAATTCTGATGAAGTGGCCCACGGCAGAAAAAACTTGCCCCTGCCTTAGGTGAAAAAACCTGCAACAGGCTGGGTGTCGTTAACCATCAGAACACAATGAAATGCTTAATAAGGTGCATAATAAACAAAACATACTGGCTGGATTTCCCACTTAACCCCTTCAATCCCCTATAGACGTACCGGGACGTCCAAAAAACACCCACAAAAGAAACCCCTATGGACGTCCCGGTACGTCCAGCCCTTCGTGCAGCGTCAGGGACACATCCCTGCCGCTGCACGGGAGACCAGGCTGTCGTTTGACAGCCTGGACTCCCCACTGACAGCAGAAGCCGGCTTTGCCGGCTTTCTGCTGTCCGATCGCCCGTAACAGCTTCCGGCATGAAAGCCGGTAAGCTGTTACCGGTAAACTGCCCGATCGCGCGATCGGGCATTCCCTTCCGGGTTACGTCACTGCTGACGTAACCCGGAAGGTCATCCCCTGCGGGGATATCCGATGAGGCACAGAGACGCTGCGATCTCTATGCAGGTCTGTGAGGACCTGCAGAGAGATCACAGTGTGATCGGTGCAGGGGGATCGCGGGGAGGGGAGTGAGAGACCATCTCTCTCACTCCCCCTCCCGTCCTGTAAGAGAAAAGCAGAAAAAAAAAAACGGTTAGTGATTTAAAAATAATATTAAATAAATCATTAAAATATTAATATAAATAATACAAAAAAAAATTATAACGTGAGCTGTGATGTCATTGTGACATCACTGGCATGTTCAGGAGGTCCCTAGGAGGACCTCTAACCATTTCTGTGTAAAAATAATATATAAAAAATAAAAAAAAATTTAAAAAAATTAAAAAAAAAATATAAAAAAATTATTAAAAAAAACCTTACTTCCCATTGCCCTAGCATAACATCTAGCCAGTATAACCCTCCTGCCCCCGTTCACAACCCCCAAACCCGTTAAGCCATAGGCATAAATATTATACAAAATTGTACACCTAATAGTATGCTCCCTGGAGCTGGCAAATTCTGGAAAATCTATATAAATTAGGTATTTCTGAAATCAGGACACCTGAATTAATAAACTTGGAGGGGATTTTCCATCACTTTACCTAATTTTGTGAGGATTCAGAGGGAAAATGTTAAAAAAAAATTAGTTTATTTTTCTAATCTTCGCTAGTTTTTACTAAGTTTCTCATTCTAAATTTTCAGCTAATCATCCAACTATGGTATCAAACGAAAGCTCTATCTCTCCTTGAAAAAACAATATATAGTTTACATGGGTACACTATTCATAGGAAAAGAGAATCATAGCTAAACCGACATACCCCAAAAATGGCAAAATTTCTCTGGGCTTTGAGGTACCAAAAACCCCTGGGATTGAAGGGGTTAACATATCAAACTGGTAAGACTCATTGGTAATAGTGTTTAGAACTCCGAAAACATATCAAACCAGAAGCAAGCAAGGCCTAAACACCAGCCCGCAGGAAACTAGTGGTTAAACCCCCGACCCCCCCCCAAGCCGGGAAATTGCTTCTTCCTTCTGAGGAACATAAATGGAAGTACCCACATTTATAGCAGATTAGTGTTTTTGCTTCTTGACTTTCCAGTAAATTGTTGGCCCCTCATAATGAATAGTGAAAGAGGCATTTTAACTCCTTCAGTCCCCTATGGACGTACCGCTACGGCCCAAAAAATGCATCCCAAGAACCCCCTATGGACGTACCGGTACGTCCTGCCCTCCTTGAAGCTGCAAGGGAGATCAGGCTGTCTCTCCTGAGAGAAGAAGCCAGCATCGCCAGCTTTCTGCTGTCCGACCTGATGTAACAGCTTCCGGCATGAAAGCTGTTACATTTTTAAATGCCGATCGGGCATTTCCTTCCGGGTTGCGTCACCCGGAAGTCACACAGACGCTGCGATCGCAGTGTGATCGGTGTAGGGGGATTGCGGAGAGGAGAGTGAGAAACCATGTTTCTCACCCTCCTCCCATGCTAAAAAACGAAAAGAAAAAAAAAAGTTATTAAAATATAATAATTTTAAAATTAAAAAAAACAATACCGTGAGCTAAGTGATGTCATTGTGACATCACTGGCATTAACAACATGTTCAAGGTCCCCAAGGACCTCTAACCATAAAAAAAAACCATTACCCTAGCACAACATCTACCCAGTATAAACTTCCTGCCCACGTTCACAACCCCCAAACCCGTTAAGCCATAAAGCATAAAAATTCTACAAAAAAATGTATACCTTATAGTACGTTCCCTATAAGTGCTGGGAAAGTATGGAAAAATCTATATAAAATTAAGTATTTCTGAAATTAGGACACCTGAATTGATAAACTTGGTGGGGATTTTCCATCACTTTACCCAATTTTGTGAGGATTCAGAGGGACAATTTAAAAAAAATTAGGTGTTCAAATTTTAACTAGCTTT
Source organism: Spea bombifrons (assembly GCF_027358695.1). Taxonomy (NCBI): domain Eukaryota; kingdom Metazoa; phylum Chordata; class Amphibia; order Anura; family Pelobatidae; genus Spea; species Spea bombifrons. Next base: position 14,639,625 of record NC_071090.1, read on the forward strand.
TACTACATTTCTCAGCTAATCATCCAACTACGGTATCAAAAGAAAGCTCTATCTGTCCTTGAAAAAAAACTATATATAGTTTACATGGGTACACTATTCACAGGAAGAGATAATCGCTGAACCGACATACATACATACATATATATATAAAAAATAGCAAAATTGCTCATGGACTTGAGGTACCAAATACCCCTGGGATTGAAGGGGTTAAACCACAACTCTCCCCTTTATTGATCAAGTCTATGGACTGCATTAGCACTGCCATAAAGTATCATACTGCAAAGAATGAGCTCAGTGTGGTGTTTAACCCCTTCATTCCCCTATAGACGTACCGGGACGTCCAAAAAACGCCCACAAAGAAACCCCTATGGACGTCCCGGTACGTCCAGCCCTTCGTGCAGCGTCAGGGACACATCCCTGCCGCTGCACGGGAGACCAGGCTGTCGTTTGACAGCCTGGACTCCCCACTGACAGCAGAAGCCGGCTTTGCCGGCTTTCTGCTGTCCGATCGCCTGTAACAGCTTCCGGCATGAAAGCCGGTAAGCTGTTACCGGTAAACTGCCCGATCGCGCAGTTGCAAACGCGCGATCGGGCATTCCCTTCCGGGTTGCGTCACTGCTGACGTAACCCGGAAGGTCATCGGAGGACAGGATATCCCCTGCGGGGATATCCTGCCCTCCGATGAGGCACAGAGACGCTAGGATCTCTATGCAGGTCTGTGAGGACCTGCATAGAGATCACAGTGTGATCGGTGCAGGGGGATCGCGGGGAGGGGAGTGAAAGACCATCTCTCTCACTCCCCCTCCCGTCCTGTAAGAGAAAAGCTGAAAAAAAAAAAAGTTAATTCATTTAAAAAATAATATTAAAAAAATCATTAAAATAATAATATAAATAATACAAAAAAAATTTATAATGTAAGCTGTGATGTCACTGTGACATCACTGGCATGTTCAGGAGGTCCCTAGGAGGACCTCCTACCATTACTGTGTAAAAAAAAAATTTAAAAAATACAAAAAAATTTAAAACAATTAAAATAAAAAAAAAATTAAAAAAAGATATATAAAAAAAAATAAAAAAATTCTTAAAAAAACCTTACATCCCATTGCCCTAGCATAACATCTAGCCATTATAACCCTCCTGCCCCCGTTCACAACCCCCAAACCCGTTAAGCCATAGGCATAAATATTATACAAAATTGTACACCTAATAGTATGCTCCCTGGTGCTGGGAAAGTCTGGAAAATCTTTATAAATTAGGTATTTCTGAAATCAGGAAACCTGAATTGATAAACTTGGAGGGGATTTTCCATCACTTTACCTTATTTTGTGAGGATTCAGAGGGAAAATGTAAAAAAAAATTAGTTTATTTTTCTAATCTTCGCTAGTTTTTACTAAATTTCTCATTCTAAATTTTCTGCTAATCATCCAACTATGGTATCAAATGAAAGCTCTATCTCTCCTTGAAAAAACAATATATAGTTTACATATGTACACTATTCACAGGAACAGAGAATAATCGCTAAACCGACATACCCCAAAAATGGCAAAATTGCTCTGGGCTTTGAGGTACCAAAAACCCCTGGGATTGAAGGGGTTAAACAGGTCAAGGCATACAAAATACACAAAACGACAGTGACACATACCTCATTTATTTTATTCAAAATAAGGTGGTTTGTAATCACTCCGAAAGGCTCTACAAGCTGTAGCAGCTGACTTCTTAAGTTTTTTCCCCTCTGGAAGTCCATTATGTGAACAACTCTACTGTTTTCCTGAACAAAAATCAATGGGAAAAGAACAACCAGTTGTGCTATGGAAAACCAAACATGCATTAGTTTTTACAGTATATTGTAAACTTGTTTAGAAAGACCCTCCTTGCATTTTCATTCTGTAGGTCAACACTTATGCTCTACTTGTTATGTCCAGTTTAAGTACTTCTAGGGTTGGGGGGGTTCGGGGGTAGTGAAGTTTTTTTTCTTTTTTAATTCTCCACTACATATGGTATTCGGGCACATTTTTTTTGTGATATGGTGACATGAACAGGTATGAAAACAGAGGTGGTATACTGGAGGCCATGTAGAGTGCTACCATCACAGAATCAAGGCCTTTTGTGGATGTTATAGTACATCCATACGAGTATTAAGTGCTATACAAGACTTCTTGTCATAAGCACTTAATTATTTATTGATTGTCACATTATTGAAGCAGTGCAGGTTTTCACAACCTCTACATACCAGCACATGTAAACATATTTCACAGCACCATGGTAGGTAAGTTAAACTACGCAAAATTACCATTTTTGTCGATACTTAATGAATTTATGGGAGCGTGGTCTTAGATTCTCTGTATGTTATATAGTACACAAATGTGTTAATTAATGCTCAAAACTCATCAAGTATATATTAATGCATTTGTATCACCTGAGTAACAATTCATAAAACTGTACAAACCTGTTTGCTTTTCTGAAGGTGTCTTGATCTGCACACCTCTTCATTCCCTGCAAAAGTGTAAAAACTATAAAATGCGCCAGTTTGTCGTAGAAAAAAAAAAATTATTTGTAGGATAACTGTACAAATGTCCACACAATGATTCAGGCCCAAGACCCTGAACATTGGTACAAATACAAGTACTGTACTGTACTAAAAAGTTTGAGTCTTGGGTTCGCTGTTGAAATAGATCTGAAAAAAAATGCATGCAGAATATTGCAACTTTTCAGAACATTTAATTTTAGCTCAATGACTTTAGGCTACAAAATATCAGATGGTTAGATTTACAGTCAATGACAGGTGAGTCGTCAAAAATTTTATGGCACTAGATGACAAATTTTGGGAAAAATTCTCATGTTTAAGGATATTACCAGTACCATGTGCTACACTAGGGAGGCAACGAGAGCCGAGAGAGATTAATGCATGGCTGCAAAAGCAGAAAAGGAGGGATTTAGGTTTTTAGATAACCAGGCAAACCTAGCAGTCTGCTACAGACTATAGCAATGACAGATTGCACCTCAATGATGAGGGGGCTTGCCGTACTGGAGGGAGAAAATGGTTAGAGGGTTGGAAGAAACTTTAAACTAGAGTTTGCCATACTGGGAAATGTGTTATATTGAAAGGATAGAGATGGCAGAAAGGGCCCCCTGCGTTGCCCTTTATGAAAAAAAATCCCGTATTTGCTCGATTATAAAACAAGGTAATAACCCTCGTTTTATAATCTGGGTCATGTTATAATCAGACCTATGAGACTAAGATCCAGATCCCCCGCAGCGCTGGGGATCTCCTCCTGTATGGTAACCTCAGCTGCTGGTGCTTCTGACTTCCTGGTGTGTAGTCCGGGCAGCGGGTAGACATCTACACGATTCGCGTAGGCAACTTTCACTGCAGCGGGAGGGAGGTGCGGTTAGACCATCGCGCAGACCTTCCCCGACTGTCAGAGAGGAGAGTTCCCCACACTGCTGGGGGGAATTATCTCTGACAGTCAGAGGGTGTATGTGTGATGGACACAGACAACCCCCGCTGCTACCGGATTCATAGATACTGTACTTAAAATACTGTGAGCTTTTAGTCTTTGTCTAGGAACCAAAGGCAGCCCATTTATAAATTGCATTGGTGGTGGCAGCGTTATATCAGTTATATCATAATTAAGCATGGGCGGTTTTAAAGGAGGGGGAGGTATCACTATTTCTGGTCTAGGACAGACGGAGTTTTAACCCTTTTACCACCCGAACCAAGTCACATACACGCTTGGAGTAGGGTGTGCCCATGACAGCTATAGTAATATTAACCATTAAGTCTTTAAGGGGTTAAAATGTACTTACTGAGGTTTCCTCTGTTACTTCCACGACCTCCATCAGGACCACTTCCGATATGGAACGGTGGTGGTGGTGGACCCAAAATACCGGGTGCGGGGTTGGTGGATTGTTGAAGCATAAATGAATCACCCCTAAAAAATATTAAGTAAATAGTATAGCATTAAGACTTAAACCATTCAATACATATTACTCTACAGTTGCTCTGTAAGAACAATACTACAGACGCTACTGAAACACTACCGATTGTCTCAATTCTGTTTCATTACTTGCAATTATATTGCCGTACGAGAGCAACTATCTATATAATGGAGGGTTAGAATTAGCACCTTTTGGATTACATGAGCACCCATGTGGCTAGCAAAACGTACATTTTACATGCAGCTCTACCTCAAAGTAGATGTATAGAAAATTAACAAAAAAAAAAAAAAAAAAAGTCAGTCATACTAGCACCCACTCTTAAACGTGGGCAAACACGGATTTGTATCCCAGATACACAACCGAAACATTAAATTAAGTGGAATTAAAGTGTTGCGCATGCTTACCCTTAACTTATTCCAGTAGCAACGTGAAGCCAATCAAGAGGTGGAATGCACCATGGCTACATTACGGGAGTGTTCTTTATGCTTTCGATTAGGGATGGACCGATATATCGGTGGGCTAAATATATTGGCCGAAAAGAGCATTATTGCAAAATGCAGAAAACAAAAAAAAAAAAAAAAAAAAAAAAAAAATGGAAGAAAATAATTGTCCCCAGGGGCCAGGCTGCTTACCTGCGCGTTGCTCGCACACACTATGCGAGTAGAGTCTCTTGTAGCGGCCAGGAGAATAGGAACCCAGCGGAGTCACATGAATGAGGTCGCATGACTCTGCTCCGCTCCTCCTTCCCCTGGGGGCAGGACAAGAGAAGTTGCAGAGGTAAGAAGCCGGGCCCCTGCAGAAGATCTGCAGTTCAGTTAAGGGGTGGTGGGGGGGTGTATCAGCAAGTATACTTTAATGAATGTTTGTGAAAGAGTTTGTGTGTGATAGCATGGAAGTGTAAGTGGGGGGTAGCATGGCCTAGAGAGGCTTTAACCACACTCCTATCATGCCCAGGTTTCAGCATGTACTGGCTGCTTGGGCATGATAGGAGTGTGATTGCTGTTAGCAAATATATACATCATTTTGGTGCATCCCTACTTTCAATACAAGGATGCAGCCGGGTATACGCAGAGATATTTCCTTACCTATACACCGATATTAGCAATTTTCATGCAAGTCATATATATGATGCACTTTTAGGGCTGCAACTAATGATTATTTTAATAATCTATTAGTTGGCCGATTATTTTTTTCGATTAATCAGATAAAAAAAAAGCTATTTTTTTTTAAATTTAAAATAATGTAATAAAAAAACTTACAATTTACACTTTCATCTCTTTATTGTAATGGCCTCTCTATTCACCTTCTTATTTTACCGACATAATAATAAAAGCTACAAGAACCCAAACAGTGTTTCTCAAACTAGGCTTTAATACAAAGTTATTAGTAAATATTAATTCATATGTCAACTATTTTTCACATTTAATAAAAACTATGTTTACTTTATTTACCAAACTGCCCCCAGTTATGCACATCTGACCCCCAAGCTTGCCACTCTTCCCCCCTATATGGCCTTATACATCCTATATGCCAGAGATTCCACTGTGCCCCCAATATGCCTTATACTCTTTAAATGCCAGTGATATGCAACTGAGCCCCCTAATATACCTTTTACCCCCCTGATATGCCCAATATCCCTATATGCCTTATAACTTCCAATATGCCACTCGCCCCCATTTATGCCTTACACCTCCCTATATGCCACTGTGCACCCTGATATGCCACCCCGACCCCCCATAAATGCCCTGCACCACCCTGAAATTCATTATACTCCCTGATCCACCACTCTGCCTCCCCAGATATGCCACTCTGAAATTCATTATACCCCCCCATACACCACTCTAACTCACCCATACACCACTCTGCCTCCTCCCCCCTCCCATACACCACTCTGCCTCCTCCCACTCTCATCAACGGAAGCTCACAAGACACCAGGGAGCCGGGTAGAGAGGGAGAGTGGCGTATGGGAGGGGGAGGAGCCCCCCCTCCCGACTCCCTGGTGTCTTGTGAACCTCCGTTGCTGACAGGCACTTACACTGAGGCTTCTATGAAGCTTCCGTATAAGTGAAGGGCAGTAACGGAGGCCGTCTGTGCGATGCAGACCCCCACCGGCTGACAGAGGATGATCCTCTGCAGGAGACCGATTCTCTGTCAGCCGGTGGGGGTCTGCACGATGTGCACACCCACCCTCCGTTAATGCACTTCAATTACGCTGAGGCTTCTATGAAGCTGCAGTGAAAGTGCCCGTCAGCAACGGAGGTTCACAAAATACCAGGGAGTCGGGAGAGAGGCAGAGTGGTGTATGGGAGGGGGAGGAGTCAGAGAGGTGTATGGAAGTGGAGGGGAGATGCGGAAGTTGTCTGTGCGCATCGCACGGACACCCACCGCCCGATATGGAGGGGAATCCAGGTCCCCTGCAGCGTTTCGGGGGTTCTGGATTCTAGTGTTATAATCCGATCTCTGTTTGAGGTCGGATTATATAAGGAGAGGAGTTTTTCAGAGCATTTGCTTTGAAAAAACCTCTTTTTATAAATCAATAAAAATCGATTTGACTAATCGATAATGAAAATAGTTGTCAAGGATTTTAATTATCGATATCGATTAGTTGTTTCAGCCCTATCCCTATGCACTTTTTACAATTTAAGTAAACTTTACTATTGAGGAGCAAAAAACGGAAATTTTTTCTTACCGTAAATTCTTTTCCTTAATACAGTGGCAGTACGATTGGGTATTGTTCTTTACCAGGGACAAGATGAATCTAAAGATCAAAAAACACAATTAAATGCCCCGGAGCCCCTCCTCCTTACCCATAAAACCGGGGCCGAACCGGAGGTAGACAGTAAGGTAACAAGACAGACAATGTTTATTGCATGAAGGGAGGGAAACTGGTACTGCCACTGTATTAAGGAAAAAGGAATTTACGATAAGAAAAAATTTCCGTTTTTCCTGGCATACAGTGGCAGTACGATTGGGATATAGCAAGATCCCAGAAATGGGGGGCCACATCAGGAGACCACCGCCTGGAGCACCTTACGCCCAAAATCCGCCGCAGAGGAGGAAAAGATGTCTAGCCGATAATGGTGCACAAAGGTGGAAAATGAGGACCAGGTAGCAGCCTTACAAATGTCCTCAGGCGAAGCTGCAGCCTTTTCAGCCCAGAAAGCCGCCATGGCCCGAGTGGAATGAGCCCTGATGGGCCATTGTAGAGTGAGACCACTGGAGTGGTAGGCCATACGGATGGCGTCCACCAGCCAACGAGAAATAGAAGCTTTAGAAACTGCTGTCCCGGCCGAACGTCCAAAAAAATTGATAAATAGATGGTCCGAAGAACGGATGGAGGAGGTCCGAGCAATATAAATCTCCAAAGCCCTCTTGACGTCCAACGTGTGCCAAACCAATTCATCAGGAGAAGAAGGACACGGAAAAAAAGTAGGAAGAACCAAGGGCTGACTAATACTGGTCCTGGAAATGACCTTAGGGAGAAATGAAGGTTTAACATGGAGAACAACCTTATCGTCATGAAAAATCGTGAACTCCGGAGAGGATGACAGAGCCTGGATTTCCCCAACTCTCCTAGCCGAGGTAATAGCCACTAAAAAAACTGTTTTCAGAGAGAGAAGCTTCATGGAAACTTCCTCCAGAGGTTCGAAGGGCGCTGAACACAAGGCTCGAAGCACAATGGCAAGATCCCATGACGGAAACAAAGACCTCCTAGGAGGACGGCGAATAGTGGCGGCCTTAATAAAAAAAAAAAAAAAAAAAAAAAGTTGAGGAGAGATTGGCAGCTCCCAAAAGGTGACGGTCAACTGCTTGAGGAGGACAAACCAACCCCTGTTGGGCCAGTATGGAAGGATGGCCAAGACCCTGGCCTTGTCGTAGCGGATTTTCAGCAGTACGCGAGGAATCAATGCCACTGGCGGAAAGATGTAGGCCAACCGGAAATTCCACACCATGGAAAGACCGTTCAAAAATTGAGGAAGATCCCATCGGTTGAGGGACGCGAACACCGGGACCTTGCGGTTCTTGCCAGTCGCCATCAAATCCACTTCCGGAAGACCAAAGAGTGCCACCAGAGTGGAGAAGGTTTGTGGGGTCAAAGACCATTCTGTCTGTGACCATTTTGCCCTGCTTAAATCGTCCGCGATTAAATTGTAGCGGCCTCTGATGTGCGTTGCCGAAATATCCGTCAAATGAAGTTGGGACCACTCCATAATTACTGCGCACAGGATCTGAAGACTCCGTATCCGCGTTCCACCCTGCTTGTTGATATAAGCGACGGCCGCTGCGTTGTCTGATTGGATCTTGACAGCCTGACCCTCTATGAATGACCTGAAGGCCAGGAGAGCCTGAAGAATTGCCTTTAGCTCTAGGAAATTTGATGAGCGGACAGTATCTACTGGAGTCCAATCTCCCCTTCGAAAAAATGAACCCAAATGGGCTCCCCATTCTCGGCCGGAGGCATCCGTGGTGATAATAATCCAAATTCTGGGCCGGAAAGAGAGCCCTCTGGCGAGATGGGACGACTGCTTCCACCAATTCAACTGGGAGAGAACCTGGCCACTTATAGTGAAGGACGTTTCCAGATCCTCTTCTTGCCTGGACCAGTTCGAGAGAATCTGCCATTGCAAGGGACGAAGCTGACACCTTGCCCAAGGAACCGCCGGGATGGCAGCGGTAAGAAGACCCAGAACGCTCATAGCCTTCCTGACAGAGCAAGTCGGACTTCTTTGCAGCAACGAGATCTCTTGCTTTATTTTGAGGCGCTTGGAACGCGGGAGATAAACGCAAAGGGACATTGAGTCCACCAAAATCCCCAGAAAAAAAGTCCAGGAAGCGGGAATGAGACAAGATTTTTGCTTGTTGATTAACCAGCCGTGGTGTTCTAGGAACTTCATAGTTGCGGAAAGGTCTAACAAAAGTTTCTCCCGGGAGGCAGCCATGATCAGCCAATCGTCCAGGTAAGGAATGATCGAAATATCTTGTTCTCTGAGGTGAGCTGTCAAAGGACAAAGGATCTTTGTGAAAACCCTTGGGGCTGATGCCAGACCGAATGGAAGGGCCTTGAATTGGAAATGATGCACTCTGTGATTGACGCGCAAAGCAAACCTCAGAAACTTCCTGGACGCCTCGGCTATCCGTACATGAAGATAAGCGTCTTTCAGGTCTAAGGTGACCATCAAATCTCCCTCTTTTAGAACCTGAGTGACTGAGGTGATACTCTCCATCCGGAAATGCTGGTAGGGGATACAGCGGTTTAGGACCAGGACCGGACGCAGGGAGCCATCCGGCTTTGGTACCAGAAACAACCGGGAATAGACTCCTTGGAATCTTTGGTGAACAGGAACCTTCTCTATCACTGCTTTTCCCAGAAGCTTCATGCTTTCGGAAAAAAGTGTCCAGTTTTTTTCTTACCAAGGGGTAGGACGAAATGAGAAACTGGCGAACCGGAGGCCGAATGAACTCTATCCTGTAACCCTCCGAAATAATCTGACGAATCCACGGATTTTGCGTGGTCTGTTCCCAGGATAGGCTGAAGTGTCGCAGGCGTCCTCCCACCTTGCAGTCAGAACTTTCTTTTATCCTGCTTTTTCGGCCGATCTTGGAATTTCTTATCTCCAAATGGCCCACGAAAATTCTGAGATCTAGAGGATTGGAAAACGGGTCTCTGGTTCCTATAAGGATATCTGCGGTTCCACCTTGGCCTTCTATCCTGAGGCAAAGCTCTTTTCGTAGCCGAAATCTGCTTAATAAGATCTTCCAACGGAGCACCAAACAACTTCTTACTCTCTAAAGGTAAGTCACAAAGCGCAGATTTAGAAGCGGAATCAGCTGTCCAGGACCGTAACCAAAGGGCTCTGCGTGACACAGACGACAATGCCATGTTCTTGGCTGAGAGCTTAAGGGATTCCTGAGCCGAATCCACAAAAAAACAGTCTGTTAATCTCAGAATCAGAATCATCCGCAAGACGATCTTGCAAAAGTTGAAGCCACGTGCTGTGCCCTAGCCACTGCAGCACTAGACACCGCCACCTTACATTGAGCTCCTGCCGCCTGGAAAACACACCTGCATGAACTCTCCGCTCTCCTGTCCATAGGGTCTTTGAGCCCGGACACTTCACCAATAGGGAGAGTAGTCTTTTTGGAGAGCTGGGCCACTTGTATGTCCACTTTGGGGGGATCCTCCCAGGAATATTCCCCTTGAAGCCTGAACAACTGCTTAAAGTGTTTAGAAATGAAAGCTCCTTTTCCAGGGTGCTTCCATTCCCTGGCGATAAGGTCATCCACCTTAGGGAGTACAGGAAAACCTTTAACTTTCCCCACATCATCTACTAGGAGCATACGAGTCACCTCCTTGGTGAACTTACGGAGTTCCTGGGAGGGGAAAACCATCTCTTCCTCCGAACTATCACTTGATGAACTAGAGGACCGGGAGATCTCACCCGAGGAAAGGTCTGATCGAGAGAAAGACCTGGATCTCTTGCGCTTGTGCGTGGAATCCAACTTGACTTTCTCCTGAGATTGAGCTGCCAAAAATTGAAATGCCTCAGAAGTTTGAGCCAAATTTTCCTGGAACCACCCAAGGAAAGATTGGAGGTCTTTGCGCTTCTCAGAAGCAAGCTGTTCAGCAGAGCAGGCGTTGCACACTTTTTTCCTGCAGCCATCAGGCAGTGGAGTAGCACACTCAGCACATGACAAATGCTTAGCTTTGGAAGTGGCCTTTTTGGGTGCAGAAGCAGGTCTTTTATCCTTATCCGGATTCTCTGATGGTAATGGACTAGACATCTGATGAAAAGACAAAATGCGTATTAAAAAATAATTTTCTTTTTTTTTTGGAGGGAAGAGGATAGGAAAGAGCCAAGATAAAGAAAATATCTTACCCTAACCTCCTCTGAACCGTGTGGGGGGGCTGGTGACACTGCTGCACTGTACTGACGAAAGCTCCAGCAGTCAGACAGGCAAAGCGCTTTAAATGCAATTTAAAATTGCCACCCTCCGGAAGATCCGATTCGCGCATGCTCATTGGCGCGATCGGATCTTCAGTGGAACGCAACGACACCCGGGCGTGCGTTCCACCAGACTGCGCATGCTCCCACTTCCTTGTACAGAAAAGGAAGAAACAGATACATCCTCCGTAACGCGGACCGCTACGGAGGGAAGACCTCTCTCTGCTCACCACCCGGGGAGCAATCGGAGGCAACGAAGACCACCAGGCAGCAACCGTGCGCCTCACCAGCCGCAGAGATGCCGAACTCCTGTCCGGACCTACGATCCATCCTGTCTGTCCCTGAAAGTGACAAGAAAAGAACTGTCTACCTCCGGTTCGGTCCCGGTTTTATGGGTAAGGAGGAGGGGCTCCGGGGAATTTAATTGTGTTTTTTGATCTTTAGATTCATCTTGTCCCTGGTAAAGAATACCCAATCGTACTGCCACTGTATGCCAGGAAAAAAATATTAAGCTTTGTCCATTTTCTCGTGTTCTTGTATTCTTCATTGACTTATTTGCTTGCCGGAGGGGTCATTACTAAGGTCATTACCTTAGTGGCTTTATTAAATGCGAGTGTGATTCCAACTGAGATTTGTAACTCTGTATACACTATTAAATAAAGATTTACACACTATGGACAAAAGTATTGGGACACCTGACCATTACACCAACAGGGACTTTCTAAATATATATAGACATATGACATCACATTCAAAATACATAGACATTAATATAACAGCTTCTAGACTCCTTCCCAGGCTTTCCACAAGATTTTGGAGTGTTTCTGTGGGGATTTTTGCCCAGTTACCCAATAGAGCTGGAGTCGGGGCTCTGCATGTCAGTCAAGTTCTTCTACACCAAACTCATCCATCTTTATGGATTTGCTTCGTGCACTAGGGCATAGTCATACTAGAATAGAAAAGGGCCCTCCCCAAACTGTTCCCACAAAGATAGAAGTAGGGCAGAGAAGATTGATTTGTCACAATACATTTCCTCTACTGGTGTCCTTTACATGACTCAGACACTTGGTATTATACTTGGTGATTTGATGATTGCATGCAGCTGCTTGGGCATGAAAACTCATTCCATGAAGCTCCCACCGAACAGTTTCTGTGCCCATATTCATGCCAGCGGAAGTTTAGAACTTTTCAGCTTCGGAGCCAGCTTTGGAGAGTGTTGGCGATTCACCATGCGCCTTAGCACCGTCACCCCGCTTTGTGATTTCACGTGGTCTTCCGTGTCGTGGAGTTGCTGCTCTATCTAAAAGTTTCCACCTTCCAAAAATACCACTTACCGTTGACTGGAAAATCTAGCAGGGTTAAAATTACTGGCAATAATAAGATGTGTCCTAATACGTTTTTTCCCATATAGTGTGTGTGTTTTGTTTCACATGTATTTTTGCTGAAATAAGTATTTTAAGACTACTGGAATATATTTAGGATAAGTATCCCGCAACACTTCATTTCAGTATATTTTAAGCATTATGCATCACTGGCCACCTATCCCACTTCCTAAGAAACTACAAAGATTGACAGTTTATCAAGGTAAACCAATTATGACAAACCTGACTTGGATAACTGCACATTATACTTACATTCCATGAGCAGCATCTGGGTTCCATTCTGGATATCTAAAACAAATATATAACATTTAAATTGAAAGGGTCACAAGCATGAAAATAAACAATTCTGCATATGAATATTTGCAGAAAAATGTGTACGAGAAAAGCGGTATAAAAAAGGCAATAGAAACACAATAGGCGAATAAACACCAATTTGACAATCTAGTCTATTCCCGTACAGGTCAAGTCTTAGAAGGAAGCGAGAGAAGGATAAAGAGTCGGAAGTGATTTTGACAAATGTATATCTTGTACCCCTGTAAAATGGATGACCTGAGGGCAGAGGATCCAACTGCAGAAGGTAGCTTCCCATCTGAATACATTAGAGGAGTAAACCTTCATTGAACAGGTTTACAAAGAATTTCATGCATTTTGTTTGCCGATTTAAGGGTATGGTTTTCAAAGGAACGATCACACTACAAATGCAAGTGTAATTTCTCTTCTGAATGGAAACGTTTAGTAGCCATGAGAACTGCCCAATAGAATGTGCCTTTCCTAGAAGCAAAACTAATAGTAGCCGTATAGAGTGCCTGCAATAGAATAAAACAGAGTTAAAACAGCTGCAGGTAGGAAAATGTTGTGGGGACAATGTTATCTTCCAAGAACATGCCATAGAATTGTGGAAGCCTTGGGTTCCACAATATGTACACAGACAATTCCACAAGGTAGTGACAAAGGATCAAAAGCCATAAGGGTCTGTCCCAACTGATGGTTCACTTACTCAGTTTGTAGTAAACAGCAAGCTGTTCACACCACTCACAAAAATGAACAGTTATGCTAGCGAACAGGCCACACACACAAACAGGGAATATGTACCACTGGGAATGAAAACAGTGCTCCAGTCAATGGGGACTGTAAAAATACAAATGTTGAACCTTGAGAAAAGAGCTGAAAAAAAAAACAAAAAACAAAACAAAAATGAAAATGAGTTTCAACTTAAGTTACAAAACTGCAAGCTTCCCACATGACATGGAAAAACTGACACTGAGGTGACAGAATCCCTGTCTGTTAAGCGAAGGTGGGCAGGTAACGGGCCCTTCTATTTTATTTCTCCTAGGAAGCGCACAAACACAACACTCATTTCCCCCAGATAAACGAGAGCCTGACAAACATGCAAGAAAAGTAACTTTGGGTACGAATCTACACACATGCAGGACTGGTGCTTTAGATAGGCCAAGCAGGAGCCAGCATATAGCACAAGACTACATGTGGGCACCCCCACATAAATCCACTGAGAGAGTAGGGCCAGTTCAGAAAATCATTGAGCTTCCTCCGACCAGCCCAAAGTAAAAGCACAGGCCTGTTCAGACCTCAGTCTCGCTGCTCCATTGGGAGTATGCCGGCATATGATGTCATATGCCAGTGCTCAGCACATTAGTGGATTAAGGAAAAGATAGGGTTTCTCAGCAACGTAAGAGATGAGGTAAAAGGGGGAAAATAAGACAGGTCAGAAAAAGGAGATACCTGTCGGTGGTCATGTTATGGCTGATCAGTGCGATGTAAACACTGATAACCTTATCATGGCAGAGTTGATGCGTTAGAAGCAGGAAAAACGGGCAAGACTGAGGTTCTCTGTAACTGCAGCTCTTGTGGTCTGTTTTCGGTCCTTAGTGGCCAGTACCAAGAGTGGTCCAAGGAAGGAGAAGTGGCAAATAGACAACAGGGGCGGGGAGGATGGAATTGCAGCAAGGCTAGTCCGTACGGTCAAATCCAACAGACAAGTTAGTAAAAAAGTGTATACTGGTTCCGATAGAAAGGTGTCATAACAGTGCATGGCTGTTTGTTGCGTACGGAGCTGCGTAGCCGCAGATCAGTCAGGGCGCCCATCCTAAACCCTGTCCACTGTCGAAAGCGCCTGCAATGGGCACGTGAGCATAAGAACTGGACCACAGAAAAATGGAAGAAGGTGGCGTGGACCGGACCAATTACCTTAAGCAACCTCTTCTCCTAAATTAGCTCCATAACCAGTCGAGATAGAAATAGCGATAGGTTCTTGCACTTCAGCCACCATCTCCGGGCGTCACAGGATTCTTGCTTCCGAGGAGGATCTAGAGAAGACTTCTGCATGTTGACCAGCCAACAGCAGCGCCGTAAACTAAACATTTCATTATGTCCTAGAGCAGCCATCCTTAGGAAACTTTGGTGTTCTGGGTAAATTAATGTAACCATCTGAAACAGATGCCATGTAAGCAAACGGAAACTGCATTCCCAGAGTTTCCATCCTGAAACGGATGCATCAAAGAGCAATTACAAAAGGCTAAGTTTCCTCTTAGTCTTTTGGTACAATGGAAACCTGGGAATGTAATTCTTCTCCTTGGTCATTGAATGGAACAGGAACGAACACTTCCTTTTCCAGAAATTCTCGAACTGTCCACTGGAAACGAACTCCACGGTAGAGTCCCCACTCGAAGCCCGCTGTCTCTGATAAATGCTTAAGATAGATGACCAGCCTGTACTTCCCAGAGGCCTTCGGCACCAAGAATACTAGAGTGAGCTTCCTGAAATTGCTCTAGTTGAGGAGCAGGGCCCAAAGCTGAAATTTGTTGACAAACTGAACACCGTCTTCTTGCTGAATCCCGAGGACTTGAGAATGAAAGTGATGAGAGAGCCAGTAGTATTAAGGCATTCTCGACACAAATTTTAGATAGCACCCAGGGATCTGAAGTAATCTTGGCCTATTTTTGGTGAAATAAACAAAGCCCGCCTACCACGGGTATACGGGATAAGTTTGGCGGCAGAATCTGCGTGTGAGGTTGTCATCTCTACCCAGCCCCTTCCTCTCCCCTCTGAGCATGACCTCTGGGACACAGATAGGGTTTATTCCGAAAGGAACTGTATTCTCCCCTAACCCGAGTAACAAAAAGATTAGATTTTAACCAGGGAGGCACACTCCTTTTGGAGAGAACCACTGGAGATAAAGTTGGCTTCCTCAGAAGGCCTTCCTGTCCTTGGGTTCCTCAAAATGAGGCACCCTCTAATGGAATTGCTGTTTTTCGAGTAGCCTTAGCCACGGAGGTATCCACTTTTGGAACTTCCAAAGTTTGAGGCTTTAGCGCTGAAGGGAAAGAGCCTTCTGGATAACGCCACTAATCAGATGTATCATGGATAGGAAACGCCATGGCTGTTTCATGTATGTCCCTGAAAGGGGTCAGACTTCCTAGTGGTAGTTTCTTCCAGGGCAGTTCTAACCGCTGAGATAAGGCGACCTACTCCTTCCATGGGAAAAAGAACGATTACTCTTTAATTCTGCCTTCCGCTTCAAATGATTGGATCTGAATTGATGTAGAACCCGTTTCTGATGAACCGGGTTTAAAGGCAGGAATCTTGTGGGAAGGATAGGTCAGTGGATCAGGCTGGTTCATAATAGAAAGTTGAATGCCGAAATGTAGCTTGCAGCTCTTTCTACCACAAAGTAAACTCTGCCACAGAGACCCGTTTGGCTTTAGTACAGGAGGAGCATACTTTCTGAAACGGACCCCTGACAAAGTATTTTTTACAGACTGAGCAGACATGATCCTTCGCTTTAGTTGTAGCCTAAGGCTCTGTTCCTTCTCAATGGGGGACTCAGCACCCTTATCTGTCATCCTTAAATGAATAAGGAACAGGAGTAGGAGAACATCACGTATATTGAAGGTAGCGTAGTAAAAATACACAAGATAATACTGGAACAGGCTATACATTTGTCCCAGGCAAAACATGCACTATAGGTAACCAGAACTTTCCCAGCATAGAGGTAAAATTGTACTAATCAGATAGCTGCCCTAAGTAAGCCTTAAATACCTGGTACCAGGAAGTGACTTCAACACTAAGGACCTTCCCTTCCTGAAAAAAGGGTGATTGGAAGCTGGAGAGCACAAGGGAGGTCTGCCCAAGGGGACACTGTAGAATAGTGTGAAAGAAAAGTACGCCCTCTGAATTCTATAGTTTTACATATCAGGAAAATCTGTTCCTTAGCAGGTCTAAAAATTAGGTACATGTGTATATACACTTTTTTGGCTGATGTAATCTAAAGGTTTCAAGCAAGAAGCTTATACACAAACTGGCCACTTAATTAGGTGTACCTGTTCAATTGCTTGTTGACACAAATAGCAAGTCAGCCAATCACATGGCAGCAACTATGCATTTTAGGGCTGAAACAACTAATCGATAAAATCGATAATAATCGATAATGAAAATCGTTGTCAACGAATTTCATCATCGATTAATCGGATCGATTTTTATTGATTATAAAAAGAGGTTTTTTTCAGAGCAAATGCTCTGAAAAACTCCTCTCCTTATAATAATCCGATCTCAAACAGAGATCGGATTCTAACACCGGAATCCAGATCCCCCGCTACGCTGCAGGGGACCTGGATTCTCCTCACTGGCGGCCGGTCTCTCACTTCCGTCTCTCTCCCCCTCCCATCTGCCTCCACCCCCCTCACATACACCGCTCTGCCTCTCTACCCGGCACCGTTACTGACAGGCACTTTCCCTGCAGCTTCATAGAAGCCTCAGTGTAAGTGAAGGTGAGTAACGGAGGCTGTCTGTGCGATGCAGACCCCCACCGGCTGACAGAGAATCATCCTCTCTGATAGCCGGTGAGGGTCTGCATCGCACAGACGGACTCCGTTACTGCCCTTCACTTACACTGTGGCTTCTATGAAGCTGCAATGAAAGTGCCTTCGGTAACGGAGCCGGGTAGAGAGGCAGAGCGGTGTATGGGAGGGGGGAGGAGTCAGAGGGGTGTATGGGAGCCACCCTCCAATACACCACTCTGGCTCCTCCCCCTCTCATACGCCACTCTGCCTCTCTACCCAGCTCCCTGGTGTCTTGTCAGAAACGGAGGTTCACAGGAGGCAGAGTGGAGTATGGGAGGGGGGAGGAGGCAGAGTGGAGTATGGGAGGGGGGAGGAGGCAAAGTGATGTATGGGAGGGGGAGGAGCCAATGTGATGTATGGGAGGAGGCAGAGTGGAGTATGGGAGGAGGCAGAGTGGAGTATGGGAGGGGGAGGAGCCAGAGTGGTGTATGGGAGGGGGAGGAGCCAAAGTGATGTATGGGAGGGGAGGAGGCAGAGTGGTATATGGGAGGGGGAGGAGGCAAAGTGATGTATGAGAGGGGAGGAGCCAAAGCGATATGGGCGGGGGAGGAGGCAGAGTGATGTATGGGAGGGGAGGAGGCAGAGTGGTGTATGGGAGTGGGGAGGAGGCAGAGTGGTGTATGGGAGGGGGGAGGAGCCAGAGTGGTGTTTGGGAGGGGGAGGAGCCAGAGTGGTGTATGGGAGGGGGAGGAGCCAGAGTGGTGTATGGGTGAGTTATAGTGGTGTATGGGGGGTATTATGAATTTTTAGGGCATATAGGGGGTATAAGGCATATGGATATTAGGCATATCAGGGGGGCATAAACATATCTGGGGGTAAAAGGTATATCAGGGGGCTCAGTGGCATATAGGGGGTATAAGATATCGATATTAGGCATATCAGGGGGGCATAAACATATCTGGGGGTAAAAGGTATATCAGGGGGCTCAGTTGCATATCACTGGCATATAAGGAGTATAAGGCATATCAGGGGCACAGTGGCATATCAGGGGGCACAGTGGAATCTGGTATATAAGAGGTATAAGGCATATATGGGGGCAGAGTGGCAAGCTGGGGGTCAGATGTGCATAACTGGGGGCAGTTTGGTAAATAAAAAGATTTAAACAAGGCTTTTTTCTCAGTTTTTATTAAATATGAAAAATAGTTAACATGAATTAATATTTACTAATAACTTTGTATTAAAACCTAGTTTGAGAAACACCGTGTTTGGGTTCTTGTAGCTTTTATTATTATGTCAGTAAAATAAGAAGGTGAATAGAGAGAGGCCATTGCAATAAAGAGATGAAAGTGTAAATTGTACGTTTTTTATTGCAATTTTTCTTCAATTTAAAATAATGTATTTTTTTATCCGATTAATCGATTAATCGACAAAATAATCGGCCAACTAATCGATTATTAAAATAATCGTTAGTTGCAGCCCTAATGCATTTAGGGATGTAGACGTCCTCAAGACACCTTCCTGAAGTTGGGGAAGAAAGGGGATTTAAGTCACTTTGAACGTGGCATGGCTGGTCTGAGTATTTCAGAGACTGCTGATCTACTGGGACACACACACACGTCAGGGTTTACAGAGAATGATCCGAAAAATATAAAATATCCAATGAGCAGCAGTTGTGTGGACGAATATGCCTTGTGATGTCAGAGGTCAAAAGAGAATGGGCAGACTGGTTCAAGATGAAAGCAACAGTAACTCGAACAACTACTAGTTATCACCAAAGTAGGCAGAATACCATCTCTTAATGCACAACACATCGAAACTTGAGGCAGATGGTCTACAGCAGCAGAAGACCACACCGGGTACCGCTCCAGTCAGCTAAAAACAGAAAAGGCTAAAATTCGCACAGGCTCACCAAAACGTAACAATGGAAGACTAAGAACTTTGCCTGGTCCGATGAGTCGATTCCAGATGCAACATTCAGATGGCAGGGTCAGACTTTGGCATAAAGCATGGATTATTATTAGTTACTGCCATTGTAAGGGATGGACCAGACACACTAGTGTAAGTATTGCATTAGAGGGGTTGGGAGAGGTGAGCTAAGGGAAGGGTGGGGTGTTAAAGTGCAATATTATAAGCATCCTTAAAGAAGTGGCTCTTGAGGGATTTTTTGAAGGACCGAATAGAAGGACTGATAGACTGGGGGAGGGCATTCCAGAGGATAGGGGGCAGCTCTGGAGAAATCTTGTAAGCGTGCATGAGAGCTAGAAATCAGAGGAGAGGATAGAAGATCATTGGATGAGCGGAGAGACCGGTTAGGAGTGTACCGTATTTCCCCATATATAAGACGTTCCCATGTATAAGACCCATCTTAATTTTGGAGCCAGAAATTTGAAGAAAAAATATATATTACATAAAGCTATTGAACTGGCTGCCTGGGCATGATATGAGTGTGACTGACGTTAGCTGCTAGCTGTTAGCAATCACACTCCTATCATGCTCAGGCAGCCAGTACATGCAGATAACTTTTAGCCTCCCTGTGCCCCCTACACGTGCATCCAAATCTACCACCACTGCATAAGACGCACCCAGTTTTTAGACCCCAAATTTTTCTAAAAAAGGTGCGTCATACACAGGGAAATATGGTATTTAGATATGAGTGAGGAGATGTAGGGAGAGGAACCGCCGTGAAGGGCTTTGACAGTAAGAGTGAGGATTTTGAAATGAATCCGAAGTGCACAGGCAGCCAGTGAAGAGACAGAGGGGAGAGTCGTTAGTATTGCGATGGTAGGAGGTAGATGAGTCTAGTAGCAGCATTCATGGTGGCTTGTACAGAGGTGAGACTGTTAAGAGGGAGACCAGCTAAGACAGAGTTACAGTAATCAAGACTGGAGATAATCAGGGCATGGACAAGAGCTTCAGTGGTGTGCTGTGTTAGGGACGGACGGATGCGGGCAATGTTTTTAAGATGGAGACGACAGTTTTTAGAGACAGACTGAATGTGGGGGGTGAACAAAAGGTCAGAGTCAAGGGTGACACCAAGACAGCGTGCATAAGTACACGGGGAGATGATGGTACCATTAACAATGAGGGAAATTGATGGGGGAGCCTTATCATTGGAGCGAGGGAAGATGAGAAGTTTTGTTTTGGAGAGGTTAAGTTTCAAGAAACGTGCAGACATCCAGGTAGAGACAGATGCAAGGCAGTTACACAATCTAAGGCAGAGGGAGAGAGATCAGGGGAGGATAGATAGATCTGGGTGTCATCAGCATACAGGTGGTATTGAAAGCCAAAGGATGAGATCAGTTTGCCAAGCGAGGAACTGTAAAGCGAGAACAGAAGGGGTCCTAGAACAGAGCCTTGGGGTACCCCAACAAAGAGGGAGGGGAAGTGTTACTGGAGACAGACGATGAAGTTACGATCAGAGAGGTAGGAAGTGACCAGGAGAGAGCAGTGTCACGGAGGCCGAGATCATGAAGCATTTGAAGAAGAGGGTGGTCCACAGTTTCAAAAGCAGCAGAAAGGTCCAGTAGGATTAGCATGGAGTAGTGGCCCTTGGATTTAGCAGTGAGTAAGTCATTAGTAACTTTAGTAAGAGCAGTCTCAGTAGCATTTAGGGGGTTAAAAGGCATATTATGGGGCAGAGTGGCATACAGGGAGGTATAAGGCATTTCAGGAGGCAGAGTGGCGTATAGAGGGTTAAAAAGCATTTCTGGAGGCAGAGTGCCATTAAGGGGGTTAAAAGGCATTTCACAGAGCACTCTGCCACCAGAAATGCTTTATGCCCCCCCATTTAACACTCCCCCCCCCTCCATCCTCCAAACTTACCGTTGCTTCTGAGTCCCCGGTGCTTAGTCCGGGCAGCGTGTAGAGCTCAAGCGGAAGTTGTGTACCCGAATCGCATACAGCTCTACACGCTGCCCGGACTAAGCACCGGGGACTCAGAAGCACCGGTAAGTTTGGGGGGAGCTTAACACTGGAGGATCCAGGTCCCCTGCATCCGAGTCCCCAGTGCTTAGTCCGGGCAGCGTGTAGAGCTCTAACACGCTGCCCGGACCAAGCACCAGGGACTCAGATGCACCGGTAAGTTGGGGGGGGGGGGCATAACACAGGAGGATCCAGGTCCCCTGCATCGCTGCGGGTGATCTGGATCTTAGTCTCATAGTCAGACCTATTTGAGGTCAAGGGAGGACTTTTTCAAGGAGGAGAGGTTGAAGATATGAGCTACAGTAGGGACATGGGTAGATGAAAGATTGGGTGAGATGGGACGGGATCGGATCAAGGGGGCATGTGGTTGGACAAGAGGAAAGAAGAAGAGCATGTACATCCTCTTCAGTGACAGCAGAGAAATGAGTTAATGTAGTGAAGGGAGAAGAGGTGAGTGGGTAGGGGGGCAACTATGCAGATATGTCATCTCTGATTAATTTAATTATTGAAGTATGCGGCAAAGTCCGATGCATTAAGGTTAGTGGAAGCGGTAGTAGGGAATCGGTCGAAGCAGGGAATTGAGAGTATTAAAGAGTTGTTAGGGATGTGAGACAGGGAGGAGATTCATCTTGGCTTATATCAACAGTTCAGGGTGGTGGTGTAATGGTGTGGGGGACAGTTTCTTGGCACACTTTGGGCCCCTTAGTACCAACTGAGCATCGTTTTAACCATGTCTCTCACTCCCCCTTCCGTCCTGAAACAGTGAAGGAAAAAAAAAACCCTGTTAATTCATTTAAAAAAATAGTAAAAAAAAAAAAATATTAAAATAATATAAATACTAAAAAAATTATAATGTGAGCTGTGATGTCATTGTGACATCACTGGCATGTTCAGGAAGTCCATAAGAGGACCTCTAACCATTTTTGTGTGAAAAAAAAAAGGAAAAATACAAAAAAAAAACAAAAATGTGAAAATATATAAAAAAATAAAAGATTAAAAAACCTTACATCCCATTGCCCTAGCATAACATCTAGCCAGTATAACCCTCCTGCCCACATTCACAACCCCCAAACCCGTTAAGCCATAGGCATTAAAATTATACAAAAAATGTACACCTTATAGTATGTTCCTGGTGCTGGGTGGAAAATCTATATAAATTAGGTATTTCTGAAATGAAGTTTATCAATTCAGGTGTCCTGGAGGGGATTTTCCATCACTTTACCTAATTTTGCGAGGATTCAGAGGGAATATATAAAAAAAATAGTTTTTTTTTTTTCTAATTTTCACTAGTTTTTCCTAAATTTCTCATTCTAAATTTTCAGCTAATCATCCAACTATGGTATCAAAAGAAAGCTCTATCTGTCAGTCGGTGGGGGTCTGCATGATGTGCAGACAGCCTCCGTTACTCACCTTCACTTACGCTGAGGCTTCTATGAAGCTGCAGTGAAAGTGCCTGTCAGCAACGGAGGTTCACAAAACACCAGGGAGTTGGGAGAGAGGCAGAGTGGTGTATGGGAGGGGTGAGGAGTCAGAGGGGTGTATGGAAGTGGAGGGGAGAGGCGGAAGTTGTCTGTGCGCATCGCACGGACACCCACCGGCTGACAGTGAGGGGAATCCAGGTCCCCTGCAGCGTTGCAGTGTCATAATCCGATCTCTGTTTGAGGTCGGATTATATAAGGAGAGAAGTTTTTCAGAGCATTTGCTCTGAAAAAAACCTTTTTAAAAGCGATAAAAATCGATTCGACTAATCGATAATGTAAATCATTGACAACGATTTTAATTACCGATTATTATCGATTTTATCGATTAGTTGTTTCAGCCCTACACTATTCACAGGAAAAGAGAATCATCGCTTTACCGACAACGCAAAAATGGCAAAATTGCTCCGGGCTTTGAGGTACCAAAAACCCCTGGGATTGAAGGGGTTAAACAAAAAAAACCCCACAGTAATAAAAATACAATGAAGCGCCAGACATGACTTGGTAAATCTCATAAGAAAACCCAACTCCTTCAGGTGACTAAATTTAAACCGGAGATTGGCCCGTGTAGAGGGATCAGCCACGAAGCGGTTCTAGTATAACCATTTCCTTCCGTGACCCACGTGCCCCGCTATCAGTTCCTCAACAACCCTCACAATCCACTCCCGAAGGGAGGGTGGCGTGACCTTATTCCAGTGCAGGGGGATCAAGGCCTTGGCCTCATTAAGGCGGTGTCGCACTTTTTTTTTTATGAAACAAATCGAGGACAGAGTGTGATGCAACAAGTAGGGAAGTGGCTGAAAAGGAGGCGGTGAGTCAGTACAAAGATGGATAATGTCACAGATCTCCTTCCAGAACGGAACAATAAGGAGGCACTCCCACCACATATGAAGGACCGAACCCCCCAGGACGGCCACAGCACCAGCACGTCAGGGTGATGAGGAAACATGGCATGTAAACGCGACGGCGTACAATACCACGTCGTAAGAAGTTTATAAGAAAGCTCCAGGGTCTTAATACTAGGGCCTGTTTTATAGGACGCAATAGTACGTCCCAAGGTCACGAAATGGTTAAGGTAATAAAGTCAACCCTTCTAAACATATCCCCTCTTCTATACCCGTGTCCCAACATACATTTTAACACATTGTCCAAAGAATACAAAAACACTCACATTTCAAGAAGCAGCTGGCAACGTCTTCTATGTGTAGGTCCATTTATATGCTGACTCCACTCCTTAATAATAAAACAAATACAAAAATAAAGTCAGTGTCTGCTTGCCAATTTTTTCCCTCAAATTTTACATTATACAACAGCTAAAGAAACAATTTTAATTTACATGCCACACCATCTAAATAATGTTTCCCAGCACATGGATTCAAAAACAAGAACAAAAGTGGACCTCAACACCATTCAGGCATTCTTCGTTAATTCAATGAAGTAGTAATTAAAGTGTCTCCTATAACTTCTCAAATTCTCAATGCAGCAGGAGCCAAGAATGGACAAACAAGTGGTAACCAACATTTTCACTTTTAATACTGTTAAGGTATGGTAGACTGATCCGTAGTTATACATCCAGACTGCCAACCTATCAAATAAAATGGTATTTTTTCGTACATCTCCTGGGGTCAGTATTGTTAGAAGATGAGGTAGGTAAAACTTAGATCACTGGAACAGGAGAACATTCTGGGCAAGGGAATATCCCTGGATCAGAACCCAGAGATTAAGAATTACCCATAAAACCATGCCTGCAACAAGGATCCTTACAATGCATACCTAGATTAATTAGTCAGGACCAACAAAAGTATAACAAATTGTTAGCTTTATGGGGGAAGAATAATCACCAAAATCATGTCAACAAGAAGATGGCTGTTCCCATAATATGCACAGAAAGTTTTATTGTTGAATATACACCCTATAACAGGTTTATTTAAAGAAACTATAAAACTGAATTCGGGGAGCATCACAGATGTACTTCAAGGTGTGTTGAATTGGGCCAAGATATCACTACAGTTTCGTAAGTACTACAATACAATAAAAGGGGCAACTGTAGATGCTAGAGAGAAACCGCAAAATCCAAGAGAAAAAGAAAGCTTACTTTTCATATAGAAGAATGAGCCCTGAAAATAATGGCAAACAAACCAACAAGGGGGGGGGGGTAGTCTGTAACAACCAGACAGAAAGTGATCATACAGACAGCAAAATATCAAGTTAACAGAGAAAGTAAAACATTTGTTAAAAAAGGTGTTTTAGGAAAAACACATGAAATCTCCAAGAGTGCTGCTACGGTTTATCGAGTAGTGGCTGGGCTTTCCATTAACCAATGGATGAAAAGTTCCCAAGACTTCTTGATTTAGGACATTATTGCTATCATTTTTTAGACTTATTCATTCTGTATTTATGGACATGAGTCAAGGTAAGGCACCAAAGTGGCAGCTTTAATCTGGCCTTGATGAATTTGTGAAAGCTAAGAGGTGGGGATGAGCAGGAACACTCAAACATAAGGCTTTAGAATGCTACTGTCAATCTTCTTTACATCTGATGGCTCCACTAGAAAAAAAAAAGAACTGCGATGCTAAAAAGGAAAACTTCAAGAGTATTTAAATTTTTCCATTTATCGCATCCTTCACATGTCAAATCAGAGGATGCAGAGGAGTTTCTGATGAAGCAAACTGCACTATTACTTTTAAACAGAGTCAAACACAAAGTAGAGAAAGTCTACTTTGCAAATACACCATTAAAAGGGCATTTAAGATATCGAATTAGAAATAGAAAAGCCAGCAGGAATAGCTATATGTAAAAATGTTAAAAACAAAAAAAAAAAACACCTTAATGAATGGATCAAACTCACCTGCTTTGAATGAGCTTGCATATCACAAATAGTACAAACATGAGGGAAACCTTTTGGTAAAAGTCCATGGTAGTCATCAATATTGCTACTTGATGGCAATCCTCTTGTCTTTTCATAAAGAGCTCTTTCTTGTGACCGACTGTACCCCAAATGGTCATACTCATATTTACTATATGAGATTTCAGAAAACACATTTCCTTCTCTGAACCGCTCTCGCTCTTTTAATCTGTCATTCTCAAAATCTATTCGCTCACGAAAACTAGTTTCTCGAGAGTGATTCCCATGATCATAATCAACAATTGGGTTGAGATCAGATGCATTGTCATCAAAACGCTCTCTCCTGTATGGTCTTGAATCTTCCCAGTCTTCACTAAGTCCTCTTTCTCGGGATCTGCCTTCCCTGTAAGATAAAGGAAGTTCTTCTGATGGCCTCCTTTTAAGCTGTAGAAGAATCTGTGGTAAATTTTCAGGAGTTATCTTTTCCTCAGGGTAACGACTTAACTCATCCAAATCCCTGGAGGAAAGGCCAAAGCTGGCCAAAATTTTGCTGGCCTGATCAGAGTCTCCTCGAAATTGAGAAGAAAGAGAGGATGCAGCTCTATTACCAATATTAAATATTGAGGGCAAGTTGTGGGAAGAGGAACTGGACGACAGCATATTATGAGATCCCTGCATGTTTAACTTAGACGCTGCTCCAAGATCCATCAAGCTAGCAAGACGACCAGAGCCTTGGCTCAGTCTTCCAAGAGAAGATGGCATAGATAAGGACTGATTAGCAGCAAGAATGCCTGCTCCAGAAGTATCACGCCTGTGATGGCCAGACAAATCTCTATTTAAAGATGAATGTGGATAGGACTTTTGTGCCATTGTGCCACTGTGACTGGAAGTCAAAATGTCAGATGCAAAATCAAAAATGTCCCACACTATGAAATGTATTTACACCAAGGAACGTTGTAATGCCAAGAATTAAACATTTATTGAAGATTCTTCTTGAAGCAGAAAGAGGCCACACAAGTCTGTAGAAAAACAAGGAGTTTTAGTACAAAAATGCAGAATACAAGTGAAAAGTCTTTACATAGCTAAATATTTTTTGGTTAACACAATTTTGATCTAATCGAAAGCACTGCGAGCAAACAATATTCCTTGAATTTACCAGCTGTTTCGTGCAAACCTGTTGTCTCTGAAGTGTGTGTGTAATTATATATATTATATACACACACTATATATATATATATATATATACATACTTTCATTTTCATATAATTTCTACTATTACAAAATACTCTGTTCACAAATCGATAACACTTTAACCCAACTGAGAACTCCCAGACCACAAAAATGCTTAATAAAAACTGAAGATACACTGATAGGTCTGTCTAGGGTTGTAAAGGTTGAGGCCATGGAGAGGGGGGGGCTCTACCTTTGTTTGCTCATAAATATGTTTGGTATGTTTTTATTTAAATAGGAAAGTATGCATTTTTGTTTTTAGCCAGTTTGTGAGAAACAGGCACAAACTAAAACCACAGGTGCATAACAGGTCAATCGATGAATCAATGAAGATATCTGTACACAAATGTGTATATATGCAAGATATACACACGCGGATGTATTCAATCTTACAATCCCTCCCCCTTATGGTTCCCCAAATGTATTATTGTTATCCTACAAAACAAGAACCAGTAGGCAGGCTAAGAAAAAAAACAAACAAAATACTAGTTGATAATAAAAAGATGTATAACGTGGGAGGGGAAAAAAACCCCTAAAATTCCACCTTGGAATTAGATTGCGTATTCCTAAGCAACAATAATCATATATAGTTCAATCTCTATGTAAGGCAGGGACAAACCAATAAAGGACTTTCCTCTACAAAGCCAACAGAGTTTACTGGGCAAGACAATACAATGGTACTGCTGGTACACAAGAAAAGGGAATTTCCACGAAAAAAGTAGGTATCCCCTCACGAACCCCAGCAGTCTTGAATGAGATATGTAAAATAAATTAGGATGACAGATGAGCTTGTATTTGAACATTTTAGAACGCAAGTGACATCTACCAAAAGGTGAGAGGCAAGTACAATAGACAAGTCCTAAGAAGGCAAGAGACTCTAGGTCTGAGGCCTCAGCCTGGATAATACCACCAGAAATAGCTGAACCCCAAGCATGAAAGGACAAAATCAAAATGGTACCTGGAGAACACCTCTAACAAAACCAGAGTGAAGGAGCTACAGTATCGTTGAAACAGATTGAGTGCTATAGCAGACGCCCCCCCCCCTTCTGTTCTGCAAAGTCTACTACTCCAGGACGCCGTTCACATTTAAGTTAGACTTGTCGATCTCCTGGGTGTCTGTTGAAGATGTGCTGGGCAGGGATGGAGAACCAAGCCAGGTCTGAAGGGTGGCATTACTAACATAAAGATCAGACGGCCATACTATAGCTGGACAATATGGACCAACGAGGACATCTTCTCCTTCCATCCCAAGCTTCCTGATTACTCAGAGCACAGGGAATGAAGGAAACATCCCAATGAAAAGGATCAGTTCTGAGAGAACCGACTTCCAGGGGTCTTCCTTACAAAGATAGGTAGAAGAAGCTCTGTCATCGTTTGTCACAGATGCTATCAGAACTCTGGAACACCAAAACAAAAAATTGAAACAGGGAATAAAGTTCCAGAGTTATGTGCAGGGCTGATCTGCGCCTATTTAAAAATAAAAAAGGGGAGGGGGTGCTGTCAGTTTTATCACGGCAAGAGGTTTTATGCCTCACTGGTGATTCACTGTTAAATTGTCAAATTGGAATCAGAACTTCTTTAGACCGGTAATTGAAAACATTTAAAAGGATTCTCCTCATGGATAATTCATGTGACCGCCCTTTCGGGCTTTCAAGACTATTAGTGGTCCTGAGAATTGGCATTATATATGCTTGGTCAAACGACAACATCGAAGTCCATAGGTGATATCTAGCCCAGCACCATTCATGAGGAAAACAAAAATATTCACTAGAGGGAAGACCAAAAGATTAACTTAACATCTTCCTGTTCCATTTGTCCGGGTACACTTCACGCTGACTCAGTTAGTCTGAATGTTTGTAGATTCAAACTATTATAGACTATGGGAAGGGATTTTCATCTGCCTAGCATAACCTAGCAATAAGAACTTCCAGGTATTAACTTTGGTTACAACTGTGCTTGGTTCAGGTAGGTGACCAATTTAATTGGACTAAAAGGGATATTTCTGTTTCAGTGCTTGAGGGCCAGCATCTCAGAGCAACCTTACTCCTATGCAAAGAAACAAGGACTACCATGATCTGATAAAGGAAATGGCAAGTCTGTTTTCCAGAAGGATCAGTGCCACAGGTTATCCTGAGGTATCTTGCTTACCAGTGTGTCTTCATATCAAAGGAATACCAGATTCTGACAGAGGGCCTTCTCCCTATTGACAAGCCATTCTAAAGCCAGAATACCTTGGACAACTCAAAATATGCTCCTGGATGAAACATGCAAACACACCCACCAAAAGCCAGTTGTTGACATACGGAAGAACTTTAATGCCAGTTCCGCACAAAAAGGTAATATTATTTGTGAAAAGCTTCTTCCCATATGCTCCCTGTAACCATAACTTAAGCTGGCACATTGGCATGATTCTTGGGACATCAAGACACAAGTGATTAGAATGCAAATTCTATCACTATGCCTTTTTGAATAATTTCCCTAATGCCACTATTTCTTAGAAAAGGCCAACAGTGGCAAGACAATCTTTTTTTTACAGCAACCAATACTTGTACCCTCATCACTGAAAAAATGCTCCTCCAGGAGCAGTTTAATTGGATGTTATGGCTAAATGGTCAGTCAGTCACCACTGAATTAGCAGACATCCATTGTGCTACAACAGCTGCATCCCAAACACCCATCACATTCTTGACCTACATCATCCACTAATGCCAATGGCCACATTCCAGGATCTTTCATTCCTCTAAAATAAGCTTAGCCCTGGAGTACACAGTGAACAGGTAGGTGCAACTTCTTATATCCCTGCTGATGCTCAAAATTAAGGGTGGAACATAGCTTCAACTAATCCCTTAACGACCAATGAAGGCCCAGGCACGTCAGACACAAATGGTCAGGTAACGACCAATGACCCTGGAACGTCATTTCATTAAACTAGCTTAGAAAGTGATCAACGATCGCTTTCTTCCCTTAAACGGTGTTGTGGTAATGCCTCGATGTCAAGGCATTTATAAACACCAAGATCGGCATCAGGGGCCATGTTTGGCCCCCCCCAGGGCATCAACATCCATACATTGTATAGCGGCAGACGTCCACTTTATAAGTTTAGGAGGCGGTCAACAATGTATCTTCCCAAAAATCTTGACATGGAAAGAGTTATAGTAAAAGCATTTCAAATACCCAAGGGGTGTCTAATTAAAATAAATAAATAGTTTACCTTATCAAATTGGAGCGGCCGGGTTCAAATATAGGGCATAGGCACAAACTGACCAAATAGGGGGAAAAGCGCACATCCCAAACCCAAAGGTGGTATCACTGTACTCGGGAGATGTTGCTGAGCACATATTGGGGTGTTTGATAGTGACGTATACCTGGAGCTATAAATTTAAACCTGAAGTACAATTTGTGTGAAAACCACAAACTCTGGCTAAGGTTGGTGGTAGAATCTCATGCATGGAATGGTTACAATACTAGCATTTGAAATACCTTGAGGTGTGTAGTTTTCAAAATTACATGGATATTATATGGGGGTAAATTGCATTGGCTGGATTTAAAGATGGCCCCATGGGACCAGATGTAAAAATTCCAAGTTAAAAAACTGCACTTTCTAAATGTGGTGTTTTACCTCCCAAACAACCCGACAAACCCATGCATGGGGGGGTATCACTGTACTCGGGAGATGTTGCTAAACACATATTGGGGTGTTGTGTGACAGTGACATACACCAGGAGCTGTAAATCCACACCTGAAGCACAATTGTTGTGAAAAAATAAATAAATAACTACCAAAGTTTGACAAATAGCGGTAGTAGAAATAGTGCATGGAAAGGGTTAAAATACCAGCATTTGAAATACCCTGGGGTGTATATATGGTTTGATGGGGTAAATTGCATTGGCTGGCTTTAAAGATACCCGAAGTAGCACATGGGGAAGAATTACCAGATTTGGAAAAAAATTGGTTTTGAAATAGCAAAAAGCTATTGTTAGAAAAGATACCAACACCGGAAAAGCCCAATACTATTCTGAAATGGGAGGCCGAATTAAGCATTTCTTACCCGGTAGAAGTCTGGTACTCTGCATGGATCAAATCAAGGAAAGCCATTCACTGTATAAACCTTCAAGAACAATATTTTAAGATACTTCATAGATGGTATAATATAGGGCTGCAACAACTAATCGATAAAATCGATAATCGGTAATGAAAATCGTTGCCAACGAATTTCATTATCGATTAGTTGAATCGATTTTTATTGATTATAAAATGAGGGTTTTTTCAGAGCAAACGCTCTGAAAAATACCCCTCATTATATAATCCGTTTCAGTGACTCACAGCAGCAGCTCCTACTTACCAGTCCCTCCCTGTAATCACTGTGACAACTGGCCCCGCCCCTTCCTTCTCCCAGAAGGCCAGAGCCACATGGCTGTGACACTCATCTAACTAAGTATAAAATTAATATTTGGGCTACTGAAAGTTAGGGGAAGTGGGGGTTAATTTAGGGGCAGTTATGGTTAATGGGGTGTTTAGGGTTAATTTAGGGGCAGTTATGGTTAATAGTGTGTTTAGGGTTAATTTAGGGGCAGCTATGGTTAATGGGGTGTTTAGGGTTAATTTAGGAGCAGCTGTGGTTAATGGTGTGTTTAGGGTTAATTTAGGGTAGTTGTTTTGATGGGGTATTTAGAGTTAATTTAGGGGTAGTTATGGTTAATGGGGTGTTTGGGGTTAATTTAATGAGGACTGAGGGTTAATTTAATTAATTTAATAAAGTTAACTTAAGGTGCAGTTAGAGATAAAGGGGAATCTAAATCCTGGGGGCAGTGAAGATTAACCCAGTGCTTATTTGTAAAAGTATGGTGTCAGTGTGATGCGAACGGGTCTGTGACTCTATGAGGGGACTATGAGATATCGGGGGGGGTATAAGGCATATCTGGGGAGGATGGAGTGACATATCTGGGGGTATAAGGCATATACGGTATATAACGCATATGTGGGGAGGGCAGTGTGGCATGTCTGGGGAGGACGGAGTGGTGTATCAGGGTGTATAAGGCATATCTGGGGCCACAGTGGCATATCTGGGAGTAGAGTGAAGTGGCATGTCTTGGGATGATGG
Source organism: Spea bombifrons (assembly GCF_027358695.1). Classification (NCBI taxonomy): domain Eukaryota; kingdom Metazoa; phylum Chordata; class Amphibia; order Anura; family Pelobatidae; genus Spea; species Spea bombifrons. The sequence goes on from NC_071090.1 coordinate 14,671,261, forward strand.
AGTGGCGTATCAGTGGCATACGTGGGAGGCGGCGCGGCATACGTGGGAGGCGGCGCGGCATACGTGGGAGGCGGCGCGGCATACGTGGGAGGCGGCGCGGCATACGTGGGAGGCGGCACGGCATACGTGGGAGGCGGCGCGGCATACGTGGGAGGCGGCGCGGCATACGTGGGAGGCGGCGCGGCATACGTGGGAGGCGGCGCGGCATACGTGGGAGGCGGCGCGGCATACGTGGGAGGCGGCGCGGCATACGTGGGAGGCGGCGCGGCATACGTGGGAGGCGGCGCGGCGCGGCATACGTGGGAGGCAGCCCGGACGGGCATACGTGGGAGGCAGCGTGGACGGGCATACGTGGGAGGCAGCGTGGACGGGCATACGTGGGAGGCAGCGTGGACGGGCATACGTGGGAGGCAGCGTGGACGGGCATACGTGGGAGGCAGCGTGGACGGGCATACGTGGGAGGCAGCGTGGCATGTCTGGGAGGCAGCGTGGCAAGCCTGGGCTCAAATGTGCATCAATTGTGGGGGCTGGTTGGGAAATAAAGACAAGAAATGAATTTTATCAAAGTTTTTTTTATTCTGCTCTTTGTATTTAACATCATTTGTTTATTAAATTATTTTAAATAAATGAAAAATTTACATTCTTTTTTTTTTATCCGATTAATCGAAAAAATAATCGGCCAATTAATAGATTATGAAAATAATAGTTAGTTGCAGCCCTAGTATTATACTCCCACAACTTTACATAAAATGTCAGGATCCATCTCTAATCAATGTTGGAGATGCAAACTAGAACCAGGTACAGCGGCCCATATTTGGTGGAACTGTAGCAGTTTAATTTAAAACGTGAAGCTATGAATTTGTTCAAAAGGATGTTTGGAATACAAAAGGATTTATCCCCTCAATCTTTTTTATTTCACATAGATATACCTCATAAAATAAAGTTAATTTGGAGTTAACTATTAACATATTGGCAGCAATAAAAATCTGCATTGCTCATAATTGGAAATCAGAAATATCACCTGCTTGGTCACAAATTACGAACCAAATTGAATATCAACATTTAATGGAGAAACATTTCTTTAGAATACATAAAATGATATGATCTGGTTACCATGGCAAAGTATTTATCCCGATATGGATTTCTTTTTTTTTTTCCCTTCTCCTTGGCAATTCTGTCTACCTTTTTACATCCCCTGAAAGCCTTTAACCCCTTCGAGACAAAGGCTGATTTTACTTTTTGTACCCTTTGTGACAATGGCCTTTTTAACATTTCTGCGCTGCTTGTGTTTAGCTGTAATTTTCTTCTTTCCCGTTTACTGAACCCACACACATTAGATATTGTTTTTTTCAGGACAAGAAGGGCTTTCTTTAGATGACATTGTTTTGATTGTATCATATTATTTACTATTAAAAAAATTATAAAATGTGAAAAACTTAGAAAAAAATGACTTTCTAACTTTTAGTTGAAAAATCTTTTACTCATCTATAAAAGGTAATGAAAAAACCTGCTAAATAGATTCTATTTGTCCTGAGTTTAGAAATACCCAATGTTTTTATGTTTTTTTGCTTTTTTCTACCCATTATGGGGCAATAAGTACAGGTAGCGTTTTGCTATTTCAAAGCCATTTTTTCCAAATCTGGTAATTCTTCCCCCCTTGTGCCATTTCGGGTATCTTTGAACCCGGCCAATGCAATTTACCCCATCAAGTCATATATTTTTGAAAACTAGACAGCCCAGGGTATTCCAAATGCTAGTATTTTAACTCTTTCCATGCACCATATCTACCACCAGTCTTTGTCAAACTTTGTGGTAGTCATTTTTTTGCATTTGGTTTTCCACACACATTTTAATTCAGGTATGAATTAAAATGTTCTCGTATATGTCACTATCACAAAACACCCCAATATGTGTTCAGCAACATCTCCTGAGTACAGCGATACCTCACATGAATGATTTTGCCTGGCTGTTTGGGGGCAAAAGGGCCACATTTGGGGCATGCGCTTTTTTCAATGTTGAACTTTGGCATTTGGGGATCCACTGCCCATGCCCTATTTGGTACATCTTTGAGCCAGGCCATTTCAGTGTGCCCAACAAAACCATATATTTTTCAAAACTAGACACCACAGGGTATTTTAAATGCTGGTATTTTAACTCTTTGCATGCACACATTTTACCACCAGCATTTTTTCAAAGTTTGCAGTAATATTTTTGTGTGTATTTTTCCCACACACACCTACTATATGTATGAATTTACAGCTCCTGGTATATGCCGCTGTCACACGACACCCCATAATGTGTTCAGCAACATCTCCTGAGTGCAGTGATACCCCACATGCATGGGTGTGTCATTTTTTGGGGGAACTAAAAGGCCACATTTGGTACGTGTGCATTTTTCTAATTGGAAATTAGATGTGTGGCCATCCTTCCCCCCGTGTTAATTGGGACGTTGTTGAACCTGGCCCATTCAATTTACCCCATCAAATCATACATTTTTTAAAAGTAGACACCCCACGGGCATTTAATATGCCAGTATTTTAACTCTTTCCATGCGAGAATTGTTTTAAGCTAATATGCTAATTTTAGGACTTGCTCACAAAAATATATTTTTTATATATATATTTATTTTTTTTTTCTTATTTTTTTTTAAAAAAATTTTAACATTTTTTTTTCAACTTGGAGGTTCCCCTGATAGTGACATCAGTGGGAAATGATTTTTACATTTTACTGTTTTTTTACTATTTTTTTCTAATTATTATTAATTTTATTTTATTTTTTAATTTATTTTTACTAATCACACTGTGATTAGAAAGCTGGGCTCCATTGACTTGCATGGTGAATGCAGTACCTGTATTCAACCTGCAAGTGGAGCCAAAGTTCTCTAGATGGTCTGGACCATCTAGCGAACTTTTAAAATTTGTGGTTCCTGTTACAGGACGGCGGCCATCTTCCTTGATGGCGAAGATTGCCGGCAGCTGCGGCTGTGACCGCTCTCCGGAGCAGTCACAGCCCATCAAAAGGTTAGTGTTTGGTGTCGCTGGATGCCTCCTGATCGAGGCATTCCAGCGACACCATTTAAGTTTAGGAGGCGATCGTCGATCGCCTCCTAAACGCTTTTAAAACGGGCATCCGTCGCCATACAAAGTATGGCGGATGTTGACGCCCCGTGGAGGGGCCAGAGATGGCCCCTTCGTACCGATCGCGGCGTTGCTGAATGCCTTGAGGTCGAGGCATTCAGCAACGCTTTTTGGGTGCAGAAAGCGATAGTAGATCGCTTTCTGCACCCGTTTAAAGACGTGCCGGTCCTGGCACGTCAACTGTCGTAAAGCACATGCTTGTCCGTGCCGTGCCAGGACCGGCAATTGTCATTAAGGGGTTAAGGCAGGGCTTGACAAATTTGTTGTGAATCTAGGCGCCAGGTAAAAAAGTTAGGAGCCAGGATTTTTTTTAAACTAACAGTTGGTCAGGAGGGATCCGATCATCATCAGCCCACTTACTAAACTCACAGCGTTTGACCTGGAAGCACCCTGGACTTTCAGGTCAGTGCTGTTTGTTTTTTTTTTTAAATACATTTTTTTCATTTTTTAACTCTTTTGATGCTGATGTTCCATTGGATCACAGCATTGACAGATATTTAGTCCCCAAAAGCTTGTGGGGACAAATGTTAACCCCTGCAATGCCACGAATGTGTCATACACAATTGTGGCATTGAAGGGGTTAACGCTGCACTGTCGCTCTCATGGAGTGATCAGGCAGCTGGTCTCCACACTCATGGCAGACCAAAGAACCCTCTCACCCTGTCCCTGAAGCTGCCTCTGGCAGCTGGGAAGCAATTGCTGGTCTATAGACCAGCCACTGCAGGGGGGAGTCTATGATGACTGCTGTAGGCTTCTATGCCTACAGGAATCATCAAAGGGCTTGTGGGGGCTCGTTTTTTTGCTGTTGCTGGTCTGCCTGGAAGCCCAGAGCAGCAGAGCCCCTTACAAAACGGGAGTTAACCCCTAAAACGCCGCGATCGCGGCATTGAAGGGGTTAACGCTGCACTGTCGCTCTCAGGGAGCGATCAGGCAGCGGGGGGTGTTGGGGCTGGTCTCCACACTCATGTGGAGACCGAAGAACCCTCTCCCCTGTCCCTGAAGCTGCCTCTGGCAGCTGGGACTCAATTGCTGGTCTATGGACCAGCCATTGCAGAGGGAGTCTCTTTGATGACTGCTGTAGGCTTCCATACCTACAGGAGTCATCAAAGGGCTTGTGGGGGCTCGTTTTTGCTGTTGCTGGTCTGTCTGAGCTTCCAGGCAGACCACCAGCAGCAAAGCCCCTAAAACGGGAATTAACCCCTAAATGCCGCGATCATTGCGCGGCATTGAAGGGGTTAACGCTGCGCTGTCGCTCCCATGGAGCGATCAGGCAGCTGGGGGGTGTTGGGTGAGGTCCCCAGACTTGTGTGGGGACCCAATCAACACACAAACCCCTTCCCTGAGGCTGCCTGTGGCAGCTGAAAACACGATTGCTGCTTTTCCAGCAACCGCGTTTTCAGCCTACAGGATCACTCCATGGGAGTGATCTCAGGCTCGGGGGCGGGCTCTGAGTGGCTGTGCTGTCTGCCCAGACTTCTGGGCAGACAGTAGCAGCAGCGCCCCCGTGTGGTGACTCAGCCTCTTACATCCACAATTTTTTCTGGATGTAAGAGGCTGACAAAACCTAGGCGCCAAGACAAAATTCTCTGTCGCCATGGCGACCTGGGATTTGTCGAGCCCTGCTTTAAGGCCTTTCTAAATCTAGGGCTGATTATGTAGCCGTCTTAGGTATTAATGTGTACAGACTATTCCTCAATATTTAATTCAATATAATAATATGGACATCTTCTTAAGCAATGTTTATTTTTGTTGTTTGGGAGAATCATGTTTATGAAATTTCAGATGTTGGGAAGTGATGTTATCTGTTATGTTTGAATATTGAAAAAATAAAATAAAAATAAAGAATCTGCAAAAAGCTACTTTTACTTATTGCCCAATAACTTGCAGGGGGAAAAAAAGCAAAAACAAAAATATTGGGTATTTCTAAACTCAGGACAAATAGTAATTTATTTAGCAGGTTTTTCATAAGCTTTTTTGGATGAGTAAAAGATTATAAGTATTTTTTATATAGGAAAATAGATATGATCAAGAAAGCCCTTCAAGTCCTGAAATATATAACTTGTGTGGGTACACTAAATGGGTGAGGAGAAAATTACATTTAAACTCAAGCACCGCAAAAGTGTTACAACAGCCTCGGTCCCAAAGGGTACAAAAAGCCTGGCCCTTAAGGGGTTAATACATCTGCCTCTTCAACAGGAGCAAAAGAACAGACCTGCAAGCTTACTCCATAAAAGTGGAAACCTTCATAGATGCCAAAATAAAATTATATATATATATAAAATTGGCCAGATGTATGGTTTCTGGTTCAGACTCCATTGAGCAGGTTAAGGACCCAGCTGTAACAGAAGAGCTTGATTTTGACAAAGTCTTACTAGGCTTCACAGAGCATAAATTATCTTTTGTCGACTTACTAAAAAATTAAACAAAGTTAGTAGTAGCCACAAAGCAAGCAGGGAGCTCTGAGAAACAACCGGTTGAAGAAGAAACTGTCCAAAGCAACTCAACCACCAGCAGCTTTTTTTTGTGGGAGGGGGGTTTACCCATCAACAGGTAACCGGAGATGCAAGGCTTCATAGACTACCGTGGACAAAAGCGAGTGTTCATGTCATGCTACACACGTAGCATGCACTCATCCCTAGGACAAAGAAATCCTGTTGCATCGGAATTACCAACAGACAGAAAAGC
>NC_071090.1:14682082-14757082 GCF_027358695.1 Spea bombifrons
ATCGTTCATTTGATCCGGTTCTTTTTAGTGATCCAGATGAATCGGTTCACTAGACTGAACGATTCATTTGTAGCGGTTCAGTCTGTGAATCATGCAGCTGTAACCTGATCCTAGAGCTGTGAGTCATCTGCAGAGCACTCAGACACAGACTCTGGGGTCAGGTTACAGCTCATTAATTCACACAGGAACGATGACTCATAGAGTCAGAGAGTCGTTCAAAGAGTCGAATGAACCGAAGAGTCGAATGAACCGAAGAGTCGAATGAACCGAAGAGTCGAATGAACCAAAGAGTCGAATGATTCGAATCTTACAGGGATCCGGATCTTACAAGGATCCGAATCTTACAGAGATTCGAATCATTCAGAGAATATTACTGATACCATACTTTTATAAATAAATACATTAATAATGTTCACACTGCCCCCAGGATTTAGATTCCCCTGAGTTTGCCCTTATTTACCTATAACTGCACCTACAGTTAACGTTATTAAATTAATTAAATTAACCCTCAGTCATCAGCATAAAATTAACCCTTATACCCCATCAACCATAACTGCCCCTGAAAATAACCGTAAAGATCCCATTAACCATAACGGCCCCTGAAATTAACCCTAAAGACCCCATTAACCATAACGGCCCCTGAAATTAACCCTAAATACTCCATTAACCATAACTGCCCCTAAATTAATTGCATGTACTCCAGATAAATTACCTAATAAATTGGTATGGTTGATGGGGTCTTTAGTGTTAATTTAGGGGCAGTTATGCTTAATGGGGTGTTTAGGGATAATTTAGGGGCAGTTATGCTTAATGGGGTCTTTAGTGTTAATTTAGGGGCAGTTATGCTTAATGAGGTGTTTAGGGTTAATTAGGGGGCAGTTATGCTTAATGGGGTCTTTAGTGTTAATTTAGGGGCAGTTATGCTTAATGAGGTGTTTAGGGTTAATATGGGAGTAGTTATGCTTAATGGGTCTTTAGTGTTAATTTAGGGGCAGTTATGCTTAATGAGGTGTTTAGGGTTAATTTGGGGGCAGTTTTGCTTAACGGGGTGTTTAGGGTTAATTTAGGGGCAGTTATGCTTAATGGGGTGTTTAGGGTTAATTTGGGGGCAGTCAGGGCCGGCCTTTGGGGTGTGCGACCTGTGCGACCGCACAGGGCGCCACACTCCAGCGCGGTCCGCTGGGGGCAGTCAGGGCCGGCCTTTGGGGTGTGCGACCTGTGCGACCGCACAGGGCGCCACACTCCAGCGCGGTCCGACGCCCCTGCCGCCGCGGGGTCCGCTGCCGCCAGTATGGGGGCACCCGGCACCCCTCCAGAGACGGACAGTAATGTCCGCCGCTGGAGGAGCAGGCTCGCAAGGGAGCAGTATCGGAGGTCTTTAACAGACCTCCGATACCGCTCCCTTGTCATCCCCGCGGCAACAGCTGCTGTGCGCCGGGGTTTGCTGTCAGATCCCGGCGCACAGCACTGAAGCCGCGCCCACCGGTCTCCGTGCCCTCTGACCCGGAAGAAGAGAAGACAGAAGAACTAAGAAGAAGAGCGAAGAGGAGGCAAAGAAACTGAAAGAGGAAAGGTAGGAAAGCATAGAGTGACAGTGAGAGTGGATTGGTGTATATGTGTGGTTTGGTATATATGTGTGGTTTGGTGTATATCTGTGGATTAGTATATATGTGTGGTTTGGTGTATATGTGTGGTTTGGTATATGTGTGGTTTGGTATATGTGTGGATTAGTATATATGTGTGGATTGGTATATGTGTGTGGATTGGTGTATATGTGTGGATTGGTGTATATGTGTGGTTTGGTGTATATGTGTGGATTGGTGTATATGTGTGGATTGGTGTATATGTGTGGATTGGTGTATATGTGTGGATTGGTATATATGTGTGGATTGGTGTATATGTGTGGATTTGTATGCGTGTGGATTGGTGTATATGTGTGGATTGGTATATATGTGTGGATTGGTGTATATGTGTGGATTGGTGTATAGGTGTGGATTGGTATGTGTGTGTGGATTGGTGTATATATGTGGATTGGTGTATATGTGTGGATTGGTGTATATGTGTGGAGTGGATTGGTGTATATGTGTGGATTGGTGTATGTGTGTGGATTGGTGTATGTGTGTGGATTGGTATATATGTGTGGATTGGTGTATGTGTGTGGATTGGTGTATGTGTGTGGATTGGTAAGGGTGTGAGAGTGATAGGTGTTATGCTGTACCATTTCCAATGTATTTTTCATTATATAATTATGCTCTAAAGTACATCATAACTCCCATCACTCTATACTTTTCCATACAGTGGCAGAGCTGGGAGGCAGAGGCCTTGCACCCTCACCGCAGGACTTCTGAAAGGTAAGTGAACTTCAAAGAGGGAGAGGGTAGATAGTTAGGAGGGGTAGATAGGGAGAATGGAGTGAGACGGGGTACATAGGGCAATCATACTCCTATCATGCCAAGTAGTCTACCAGTACATCCTGGAATCTGCGGGCATGATAAGAATGTGATTGCTGTTAATCATATATATATAAATATTGTTATTTAATTGTTTTGTTATGTGTTATGGTGTGGGGGGGGTCATATTCGGTTTCGGCCAGGTAAATGCTGCACTTTTGGTTTCAGTCCAGAATTCATTTCGGTGCATCCCTACTACTAAGCCAGACAATGAAGTGGTAGGCCTACACCACATCAATGTTTGGCGTAGTATATAGTGATTGGGGTTTTGTTACAAGTTTTGATTCCTTTCTTTTTTTGGGATGGGGGGGGCGCCAGACGAGTAGTCCGCACAGGGCGCCAGAACACCTAAGGCCGGCTCTGGGGGCAGTTATGGTTAATGGGGTGTTAAGGGTTAATTTTAGGGGCAGTCATGGTTGATGGGGTGTTAAGAGTTAATTTTAGGGGCAGTCATGGTTGATGGGGTGTTTAGGGTTAATTTAATGGTGAGGGTTAATTTAATTAATTTAATAAAGTTAGCTTAAGGTGCAGTTGCAGGTAAAGGGGAATGTAAATCCTGGGGGCAGTGATTATTAATGTATTTATTTATAACAGTATAGTGATATTATCTGACTGATTAGAATGCCAATGAAGGCAGAGAGTCGTTCAAAGATCCGGATCTTACAATGATCCGGATCTTACAATGATCCGGATCTTACAGTGATCCGGATCACTGTAAGATTCGGATCCCTGTAAGATCCGAATCTTTGAACGACTCTCTGCCTTCATTGACATCACTGGAGGCAGGGGGGAGGATTCATAATGAAAGGGGCGGGGCCAATCGTTAGTGTGCCTGCACGGAGTTACTGGAAAACAGTAACTCCGTGCAGGCACACTGAGTGATCCGAAGATCCGGATCATGAATCGGATCATTTCAGTGAACGAATCGAAATGATCCGATTCACTTTAATGATCCGAACTTCCCATCACTAGCGAGCAGTGTCTCTTCTAGCAGCAGGAGAACAGGAAGCTAGCAGAGTATCACATAATTCTGCCTCCTCCCTCCTTCCTCTGGGGGCGGGGCCAGAGAAGTTGCTCGCACAGCCGGGCCCCTGCAGAAGTCTGCGAGTGGGAGATCTGCAGTTCAGGTAAGGGGGTGGGGGAGGGTTTTTGTGATTAATGTGTGAAGTATGTGTGATTAGTGGAATGAATGAGTATTTAAATGTTTGTGAATGAGTGTGTGTGTGATAGCATGGATGTGTAAGGGGGGTGGGGGTGGTAGCATGGCATAGGGAGGCTGTAATCCCACTACTATCATCCCCAGGTTCCAGCATGTACTGGCTGCCTTGGCTTGATAGGAGTATGATTGCTGTTAGCAGTTATATATATATATATATATATATATATATATATATATACCTCCAGAAATGCATTTTAACCCCCTATATGCCACTCAGCCCCATGGTATGCCTTTTAACCCCCTATATGCCAGAGTGGCATATAGGGGTATAAGGCATTTCTGGGGGCAGAGTGGCAAGCCTGGGGGCAGATGTGCATAACTGGGGGGGGCAGGTTGGCAAATAAAAGAAAATAAAAAAATATATATTTTTCTCAATCATAGCTTTTATTAAATATGAAAAAATAGTTTACCGGAAAGAATATTTACTAGTAAAACTTTTCCTATAGAGTAGTCTTATATTCAGGCTTTTTGTTTTTTTTCCTAAAATAATATTTTGATTTTGGGGGGTCGTCTTATAATCAGGGCCGTCTTATAATCGAGCAAATACGGTATAGCCAAAACCTTGGTTGCCCGGAGATTGCCAGGTGAAGCACCACTTTTCCGGGTCAAGACTCACCCTGCTCCCCGGCCATTTTCCATTTTAATGGGGGTGTTTCCCGCTGACATCAGTGGTAACGCCCCCAACACCAGCTGGACCTCCCACTGACGTCGGCGAGTGGTCCCATGACGTCAGTGGGGGGTCCAGCTGGTGTTGGGGAGATCTGGCCGCATCCTGCAAGGGAAGGCTCCAGGTAGCAGGAGCCCAGAAGTTCCCATGTATGACCATAACCCATTTTCCCACGTGCTTTTGCAAACTTCAGCCGGGCTTGGATGTTTTTCTTTGTAAGAAAAGGCTTCATATGAAGAATACGGGAGATTGTTGTCACATGTAGCACACAGCCAGTACTTGCCAGAAATTCCTTTAATGTTGCAGTAGACCTCTTGTAAGCCTCCATTACCAGTTTTCTTCTCATCTTTTCATACATTTTGGAGTAACGTCCAGTTCTTGGTAATGTCTCTGTTGTGCCATATTGTCTCCACTTGATGAGGACTGTCTTCACTGTGTTCCATGGTATTGTGACGGGACCGACCTGTACCCCGACTGGGTACTCCCACCAAACGTTGCTTCCTCCTGCTGGGACACCAACAATTAACCCCTTCAGCGCCAGGCAGAACCAGCGTTGTAGATAGAAGGGGGTACGTCGCTGTACCGGAGCTGCGTTGGCACTGTGGCTAGCCAAAGCTTAGCTACACAGCGTGGCTATTGTCTTGAAAAGGACAATAAAGGATCATAGAAGCCCACCCCAAGCATCAGGCAACACTCATGTTGAGGTGAAAACAGGACTCCTTTATTTAACCCCTTAACGACAATCCACGTACATGTACGGGGTTGCCGTGCAACGAGATAACGACAATGCCCGTACATGTACGTGCTGCCGTTAAATAGCTGCATGGCCGCTTTGCAGCATCCACGGAAGCCTCACAAGTGAGGCTGACCGTGGATCCGGGGAGGAAAGCCCTCCCCAGAAGAGAAATGGCCGCCGCCACATCGATCATCAAAGATCACGGCGGCGCCCGGCTAAAACAGCTTAGGAAGCGATTGGAATGGCTTCCTAAGCATAAACGGTGTTGCTGGCATGCCTCGATATCGAGGCATGTCAGTAACACTACCCCCCTACCCAGATAGCCTTGTGATTGCTCCGAGGAGCAACCACAAGTGCCATCCCGTAAATGACGTTACCGTCATTCACAGGATGGCATCAACAATAGATATGAGTTCACAGAAGGTCTATCCAGACCCTCTTGAGAACTCTTGAGCTCCCCCTGCAGGTTGAATGCGGTACTGCATCCAACCATGCAAGGCCAATGGAGCCCAGCTCACTAATGAGTGGTTAGTGTAGACTGTACTTTCGGTGTAAGTGGTAAAGTGATATATTGCACTCACAAGTATACGAGGCAAATCCAACCCATCAACATGGACTGTAAAAAGGCTTTTAATATTCTTCAATGAAAATCTAAAAAAACAAGCTTAAAATGGTGCAGTATCTTAGGTAAACCAAATATACCAAATAGAAATGCACTCACATATTTTCCATGCATAAAAATGCATATACAGGCATAGGTTAAAGTCCAATTGAATCTTTTTCTACGCGTTTCGCCCTTAGGCTTCTTCAGGAAATCAATTGGTGCGGGTCTCTGTCTGTGTCAGCAGAATCAGCAATCCGTAAGTATCTCTGTTCGTTCTGTCTGTTCTTTTATAGTGGTTTATATGTGAATTTCCGGATGTGTCATCGCGTATTTGACCTTTGTTCTCTGTTGTCATTACGTTTTTTTCTGTTATTCAGGTTGTTCTCTCGTTGTTTAATAAAGTTTGTCGACGGGATCATCGGGAAGAGCAAGGACCGCGTCATCACCTACGTATGGATGTTTCTATGTGTCGCTCGAAAAACAAAAATAAGATGTTTATTTGTTCAGAGCAACCTACATCGGGCGATCGCGGCTTATATCCACCAAGGTGACACCGTCAGTGGAGAAGAACGTGAATAAGATTTAAAAGAATTGGGTATAGAAGCGTACAAAAGGGGTTACGATACCTCCACAAAGGAATTGCGATACCTCCAGGACAAACGGAACGTGCAGAGACCCAAACCAAAGGAGATGAAGATTCGAAAAAGAAAAAGAAAAACGGAGAACCGATCTATAAACTCAAAAACGAATAATGTGGTATTGCTTTTGTATTATGCAAATTAAAACTTAATTAAAATTATGTGAGATGTATATAAAAAACCAAAAGGGGTTCTACATAACTCCCAAGGTTCATAAAATGTACATACTTATTGGATACGTATGTGGCTCAATGTCATCGAGTTGAGCTCTAATTCAGAATAAATCGCGGAGATAGACTGATTGAATAATCAATGTATATTTATATTATCCTAATGTCAGAATATTGATGAGTATTGAATGGTGAAATCATGTGTGTATTAAATTAAATAAATCATGTGTGAATACTAAATAATAAATCTAATGATAGTGTATATTAAATAATAAATTGACGATTTGTCAATAACTTATTATGTGTTCCATGTATATTATTTGTGCGGGTTGTGGCTAATGTGAGTGTATTGCTGTGTGAATGTGTGTAGTTGATGTAAAATAATCCTCTCTGTGGATAAAATGATGTGGATAGAATAATGTGTAAATCCGTGAATAGGATGATGTGTGGATGTGTGTGATGGGTGTGGAGATCTCCCGTGTGTATTTTTATGAGTGCATGATGTATCATGTGTGAAATTAATGTAAAATAATGTACATACTTATTGGATACGTATGTGGCTCAATATCATCGAGTTGAGCTCTAATTCAGAATAAATCACGGAGATAGACTGATTGAATAATCAATGTATATTTATATTATCCTAATATCAGAATATTGATGAGTATTGAATGGTGAAATCATGTGTGTGTTGAATTAAATAAATCATGTGTGAATACAAAATAATTAATCTAATGATAGTGTATATTAAATAATGAATTGACGATTTGTCAATAACTTATTATGTGTTCCATGTATATTATTTGTGCGGGTTGTGGCTAATGTGAGTGTGTTGCTGTGTGAATGTGTGTAATTAATGTGAAATAATCCTCTCTGTGGATAAAATGATGTGGATAGGATAATGTGTAGATCCGTGAATAGGATGATGTGTGGATGTGTGTGATGGGTGTGGAGATCTCCCGTGTATATTTATCAGTGCATGATGTATCATGTGTGAAATTAATGTAAAATAATCCTGTCTGTGTCAGGATAATGTGTAAATGTGTGTGATGAGTATGGAGATCTCCTGTCTGTATGGTGATTTGTGTGTGTATATCCTATGTATGTATATAGGTGTATGTCAGAATTAAACATAGTGTCATCCATAATATCTTATGTATATTGAGATATCTCATATGTATTAGAAATTATTAGATCCGAAGTAATGTGAATATAAGTTCATATGTTCAATATGATGTTACTAAAGTAAAAAATAACTAATCAAAAATGTCTTAAAATGATCAAAAATATTTATATTAAAAATAATAATAATAAAATCTGAATTTATATATTCAATAACATATAATTAATAACTCATCCTAAATGGATAAAATATTATATTTATAGATTTAGAAATGAAAAATAAATTATACTTAAAATTATTTTGATAAAATATATATAGTAATAATAATAAATTTATTAAAAATAATCTTTTAAAACGAATAGATGAGCTGTATTTTAATTCACAATAATTAAGATGGTTAAAATTAGAAAAAGGGGTTAATCCATAAACGCTAAAATATCTAATTCCATGTTTAATCCACCTTTTTATGAGTTTGAAATTTGTAAATCCATTCGGTCTCTCTTTTAGCTAGTTGTTCTTTTATATTTCCCCCTCGCCAATGTGGGGTAACTACATCAATACCTATGATTTTAAGACTATCAAGAGAGAATTGTTTGCAATTAATTGCGTGCCTAGGAACACTATGTTTAAGATTTTTATTCTTGATACCTCCGATGTGTTCTAGTGCTCTTATTTTCAGCTTCCTAGACGTACGTCCTATGTATTGCGCACCGCACTTACATTCCAATAAATAAATCACGTTTGTCGTGTTACAGTGAATAAATTGTTTCACTTTAAATTCTTTTCCTGTATTTGTGCATTTGAAACTGATGTTTTTCTTCTCTTGTAGGTTGCATATTTTGCACAATTTACACCTACCACATTTGTGGAATCCTGGTGTTCTGGCAATAAAATGGTTTTGGACATTTTTCTTTTTTATTTCGGGTAGTGCACTGGGTGCTAATATAGATTTTAAATTATCAGTTTTTTTATATATAACATTGGGGTACTCAGGTATAATATCTTTTAAAACATTGTCCTGTTTTAAAATAGGCCAACATTTTTTAATTGCTTTTTTAATTTCAAAGGCCTTATCATTATATTTGGTAAAGAAGGCGAATTCAAAATTTTTATTTGATTGTAATTGATTCTTTTTAAAAAAATCCTCTCTTTATCTTTGTTTAATGGATGTAAAACTTTTTTCTAATAGGTCATGCGGATAGTTTTTTTCTTCAAATTTGGTGATTAGTTTTTTACTTTGAGCTACAAATTCCTTTTCTTCTGTGCAATTTCTTCGGATCCTGGCTAATTGTCCTTTCGGAATGTTCTGTAGCCAGTTTGGATGGTGACAACTATTAAAATGAATAAAGCCATTCCTATCTGTTGGTTTGAAGAAAGTCTTGGTGTAAATGTCCTCCCCGTGTGTGTATAAGGTAAGATCCAAAAAGTCAATCTCTTTTTCGTTTATGCAAGAGGTAAATTGAAGATTATATTCATTTTGATTAACGTATCCAATAAAAGACTCCAAATGATCTCTGGATCCATCCCAAATGATTAAGACGTCATCTATGTAGCGTCGCCAGAGGACCAGATTTGCGTAAAAAGGATTGTTGGACCAAATATATTTTTCCTCCCAGTCTGCCACATAGAGATTGGCATAACTGGGCGCAAATCTGGTCCCCATGGCAGTCCCACACAATTGCAGAAAAAAGTTTGATTGGAACCAAAAATAATTATGTGTGAGAATGAACTGGATACATTTTAAAATAAATTGTCCTTGTAAAAGATCCATCTTAATGTCTTTGCTTAGTACTCTTTCAATGGTCTGTATTCCCTTATCATGGGGAATTACTGTGTATAGTGATGAGACGTCGATCGTGGCCCAGATATAATTGGGCAGCCACTTAATATGATTCAAAGTCTCTATTATATGCTTGGTGTCCCTGATATAAGAGGGTGAAAGGGTCACATAGTCCACATATTGTGATGTATTACTCGTTAGGGAATTTATTCCGCTTATAATGGGTCTTCCTGGAGGTTTTAACATATTTTTGTGGATCTTAGGTAAAAAATAGAATACTGCCACTCTGGGAAATTCTATATTAAGAAAGCTAAACTCATGATTTTTAAGTACTCCATTATTCTTCCCTTCTAATAATAGATCCTTAAATTCAGATTGAAAGGACTTAGTTGGATCTCTTGGTAGTTTTTTATATGTAATTTCGTCATTCAGGATCCGATTAGCTTCTTCTAAATAGTAGGACCTATCCATAATGACGGTGGATCCGCCCTTGTCCGCGGCCTTCACTACTATTTCTTTATTGTCCTTCAATGTTTTTAGACTTTCTTGTTCTTGTTTCGTAAGGTTATATTTCCGTCTTTTATTTTGTTCTATTTTATCAAACTCATGAAGTAGCATGTCCGTAAAGACCTGTATGTGCTCACTTTTCTCCTGATAAGGAAAAAAGTGTGATTTGGATCTAAAATTCGTGTGTACAAAATTATCCGTATTTAAAAGTTCATTATTCATGTTTGGTTCTTTTTTAATAAAAAATCTTTTGATTGTTAATTTCCGTAAAAATTTCTGCGCATCCATAAAAAGATCAAAGCCGCTTGGACCCTTGCTGGGAGCGAATTTGAGACCTTTGGAGAGTAATTTTAACTCCATGGGATTGATCGCCCGATGTAGGTTGCTCTGAACAAATAAACATCTTATTTTTGTTTTTCGAGCGATGATCCCGTCGACAAACTTTATTAAACAACGAGAGAACAACCTGAATAACAGAAAAAAACGTAATGACAACAGAGAACAAAGGTCAAATACGCGATGACACATCCGGAAATTCACATATAAACCACTATAAAAGAACAGACAGAACGAACAGAGATACTTACGGATTGCTGATTCTGCTGACACAGACAGAGACCCGCACCAATTGATTTCCTGAAGAAGCCTAAGGGCGAAACGCGTAGAAAAAGATTCAATTGGACTTTAACCTATGCCTGTATATGCATTTTTATGCATGGAAAATATGTGAGTGCATTTCTATTTGGTATATTTGGTTTACCTAAGATACTGCACCATTTTAAGCTTGTTTTTTTAGATTTTCATTGAAGAATATTAAAAGCCTTTTTACAGTCCATGTTGATGGGTTGGATTTGCCTCGTATACTTGTGAGTGCAATATATCACTTTACCACTTACACCGAAAGTACAGTCTACACTATATTGTGTTGTTTTTATTTTTTCCCTATATATGTTCCTGCGCCCCATACATTCCTGGTTTATTTGTATTCTTACACTTTGAGGAAAAGTGTAGTTTGGGCAGCTGCGGTCCGACTAGGGAAGTATTTTCATAAGTTTTATTTCTTATTTGCACCTTATTTGAGTGACACGTGATTTTAGTTTTTTCCTAAAATTTTTTATCTTTGCAAAAATTCCAGCATGGAAAGAGTTAAAAGATTGGCATTACAAATGCCCATAGGGTGTCTCGTATTAAAAAATGCATGAGTGGATGGGGTAAATTGAATTGGCCGGGTTCAAAGATGTCCCAAATATGGGACATGGGGGCAGGAGGATCAGATGTCTAAATGGCATAAAAATACACACCTCACAAAGGCGGCCTTTTACCTCCCAAATAACCCTACAAACCCATGTATGTGGGGTATCACTGCGCTCAGGAGATGTTACTGAACACATATTGGGGTGTTGTTTGACACGGACATATACCAGCGCGATAAATTTATACCTGAAGTACAGCGTGTGTGAAAAAAATACAAAAAAAATGTACTACCATAAAGTTTCACAAAGGCTGGTGGTAAAATTAGTGCATGGAAAGGGTTAAAATACCAGCATTTCAAATACCTTGGGGTGTCTCGTTTTTAAAAATATATGATTTGATGGGGTAAATTGCATTGGCCAGCTTCAAAGATGGCACATGGGGGGAAGAATTACCAGATTTGGAAAAAAAGGTTTTGAAATAGCAAAACGCTACCTGTACTTATTGCCCCATAATGTGCAGAAAAAAGCAAAAAAAAACCCATAAAAACATTGGGTATTTCTAAACTCAGGACAAATAGTAGAATCTATTTAGCAGTTTTAATGGTATCTAAAGAAAGCCCTGTTTGTCCTGAAATATGTGTGGGAGCACAAAATGAGAAAGAAGAAAATCACAGCTAAACAGCAACACTGAAAAATTTTAAAATAGCCATTGTCCCACAATATACTACGAGTAATAACCCCTATTCTCCTTAAGGGGTTAAACCAAATACTGAGCTATATATACACACAAGTATGAAAAGGGGCAAGACAAATATCACATGATCTAATTACCATGTCAGGAAGGAAGTAATTAGATCAAATCCTGCAACACAATATCCAGGTGAAGGACAGAATTACTTGAGACATAAATAATTACATTAGTTGGGGATGTAGACATATAATTGGCTTGAGACAGACAATGGCTAGGACACAGAGATAACAGGAGCTTACAGGGTTAACAGGTATGCAGCAGTGACACCTAGTCATACCTACAAGGGCTAACTCACACAATAACAGGGGAAACACTACTCCTATATAATCAACAATGCACCCAATGCATTCAGCCTTCTAACTACAACAGGATATCCAGCTGACATTACAGTTTTGAGACTCTGAGTAGTAAAACACGTACCAGGGGAAAATCAGTAGAAATGGACCCCCTGTATCCACACACAGAAGTCTTTACAAGGCCTGGGCCCATAGTCAGTATGGAGGAGGCTGGCTCTCAGGCCTCTCCAGGGGCCCTCAAAGATTTCAGTTTGTTTTGCAATTGAATTGTTCACGTTATAGGTAACATTAAAGGTGGAAAAAGTTCTGGCATGATTTTTCTGTCTCATTCTTCAACATCACAAGAACAGAGGTGTGTAGACTTTTTAATCCACTGTATGTCAGGATATGTAGGGTGTGCATATGACTAGTTAGTATGGGTGTGTTTGTATTTGGTTGTGTGATTGTGTGTGAGCATGTTAATGTGTGTGTCTCTAGTTATGTTATTGTGTGCATGTGTCTTGGTATGTTATTGTGTGTTAGGGTATGTTATTGTGTAGGGCTGCAACTAACAATTATTTTCTTAATCGATTAGTTAGCCGATTTTTTTATTTATTTAAAATAATTAAATGAACAAACTGGATGTTAAAAACAAACATCAGAATAAAAAAAAAAAACTGAGAAAAATTGATTTTTTTTTTATTTCCCAACCTGCTCCCCCAGTTATGCACATCTGAGCCCAGGCTTGCCACGCTGCCTCCCAGATATACCTTATACCCCCTGTATGCCTTATTCCCCCAGATATGCCTTATATCCCCTATATGCGTTATACCCACCGGATATGCCACTGTGCCCCACAGGTATGCCTTAAATCCCCAGATATGCCACTCTGCCCCCCCAGATATGCCTTATATCCCCTATATGCCTTATACCACCCTGATATGCCACTCTGCCCCCCAGATATGCCTTATATCCCCAGAAATGCCACTTTGCCCACCCCAGATATACCCCTCTGCCCCCCAAATATGCCTTATAACCCCCTATAGGCCACTGTGCCACTGATATGCCTTATACCCCCAGATATGCCACTTTGCCCCCTTTAGACTTACCCCACGTGCTCCATACTCCTTGGTGTCTAGTCGGGGCAGCCAGTGGAGGTCTGCGCGATGCGCTTAGACAAATCTCTGCTGCTGACCGGCACTTTTGCTGGAGCTTCTATGACTGAGCACCGGAATGTCATGTGACGCCGGTGCTCCATTATAGAAGCCCCTGATACTCTGCAGGTTAACTACAGGTGCTGTATTCAACCATGCAGTCAATTGAGTCCAGCTATCCAATCAAAATGTGATTAGTAAAATACATTTTTAAAAAAATGAGAAAAAATTGAAATAGTAAAAAAATAACCTAAAATTTAGTAACATGTAAAAATTATTCCCTACTGATGTCACACAATGTAAAAATTTATGAGCAGGTCCTAAAATTAGTGTTATATCTACACAAAAATTCTCGCATGAAAAAAGTTAAAATACTCGCATGTTAAATTACTTGATGGGGTAAATTGAATTGTCTGGGTTTAAAGATGTCCCAAATATAGGATATGGGCACAGACAGACCTGATGTACAATTTCCAAAAAATGCACACCTCACAACGGTGGCCTTTTACCTCCCAAATAACCCAAGAAACCCATGCATGGGAGTATCACTGCACTCATTGGGGTGTTGTGTGACTTATACCAGAAGTGGTAAATTCATACCAAAAGTAAAATGTGTGTGTGTGTAGGGGGGGGGGTGTCAGACAAAAAATACTACTGCAAACTTTGATAGGCTGGTGGTAGAATTAGTGCCTGGAAAGGGTTAAAATACTAGTATTTGAAATACCATGGGGTGTCTAGTTTTCAAACATACATAGTTTGATGGGGCAAATTGAATTGGGGGGCTTCAAAGATGTCCCAAAAAGTACACAAGGCAGAATTTTCACAAAGCCATTGACACAATAGGTACAAAAATATAAAGTTACTCATTGTCACAAAGGGGCTAAGAGTGGCATATCTAGGGAGCAGAGTGACATATCTGGGGAGCAGAGGGGCACATCTATAAGTAAGGTGCATTTTGAATTAAGAGGGGTCCTTAAAATGACTATTGGTTTTCCAAGTTTCTGTTTATATAACCTATGCTGAGTAACTGCATAATAGATACCAAACATTCTACTCATGTGTATATATTTCTTTATATATATATACATTCTACTCATGTGTATATATTTCTTTATATATATATATATATATAAAGTGAATAGAGCCATTATCTGTACAGTTAGTTTCTTCACGTGGAGACACAAGTAAGAGAAAATGTGTTTAAACATTGTGTGTGTGCAATCTCACGTTTATGATAAGATTGGCCACTGTTGTATGTATATCTAAAAACATTTCTCTTCAGGGAAGCCTACCAATGACATAAACTCCCCCTACATTAACATCATTCCCTACCACACAGTCCTCACCTCCTGTTTCTCACCCCTTATCCACCTAGAATGTAAGTTCCTGTGGGAACAGGGCCCTCCATTCCTCTTGTATTTGTATGTCAATTGCTTGTGATTTTGTACTTGTCATTATCTGTAAAATGTTTACCTTGTACAGCGCTGCGGAATCTGTTAGCACTTTATAAATAAAGTATAATAATAATAATATCTTTTAGAAATGATAAACCAATATTCCATTCAAGTATTTTTACCTGTGAACTGATATTCAAGTGAAGTATTAATGTGCAGATGTTCAAGTCACATATAAACTAGTGAGTATTACTATGGTTACATGTTTGATGTTTTGGTGCAAATGGTGCAAAGGCAATATATATAGGAATTACAATTGTGAGTATGCCATTCTCATTTATATTGGACTAATTTATTTTTATTTGACAAATATTAATAGTATTAGCATTACAGTCAATAGTAATTTCGAATGAAGATCCCACTAAACATGGACACCAAGAGATGATGCAAAATCCACTTCTAACAATGAACAAAGAATAGATGTAAATTTACGGACATTTTTAAGTATGGCAATTTCCATATAGGTTTTTATTTTTAAGTAAGAAAGCTCGGAAGCGGTTACTAAAAAATGTGAATCCCACTACTGCTCCTGAGTACATCTGGTCTATGCCATATTTGGAACATCTTTGAGCCCGGCCACTTCAATTTACCCCAACAGACTAAACATTTTTGTTAAAAATAGGCAGCTCTTTGGTATTTAAAACATTAGTATTTTAACTCTTTCCATGTCAGGATTTTTGGGTAGCACTTGCTCATAAAAATTTACTTTTTTTAATACTATTTTTTAATATTATGTACATTTTTAAATTTTGTTGTAACTGGATGGTTCCCCTGATGGTGACATCACTACATCATTATTTTAAGTGTTACCACATTTTTTTAAAAACTTATTTTATTCAAAGAGGACATGGCACATATGGAACATACAATGTGAACGAGCCACATCAAGATACAAAATATAATAGTCATACAGCAGTATCGAGTAAGGTATAACAATCTATATTATAGACACAGAAAAACACACAATAGGATCAAGCCGAGTTAAGATGCAAAGACACACTACACAACACTACACCACCCTGACCGCAGCTCAAGAAGGCTGGAACCTTGGGATCGGAGGAAGTCTGAAGGTGTTAAGTTGGGACCTAGATAACACCAGTAGTGGACCCACTATGCAGAGACGTGCAAGTTGCGGAGCGAGTAAGTCCAGGGCGGAAGAACCAAATAGGGCCAGAGGCAGAGAATCGAGGTCAGGAGATAACGAGGTCAGGTCAGGCAGCACAGGAGCAAAATCCAAAGACAATCCTAGATCGGGGCAGGCAGCACGGGAGCAAAATCCAAATATCAATCCAAGGTCGAGGCAGGCAGCACGGAAGCGAAGTCAGGAAACAGTCCGAGGTCAGGTACACGATAAGGCAAGGTAGCAAGTATAAACACCCAGAGTACACACGGTAGCTCATTGAACGGGCACTGATAGAAGCCAGGAGAGAGTTTAAATAGGAACAAGGGCGGGACAAAACGGACAGGGGACCAATGGGAGATGTAGTGACGTCACTGCGTCCGGCGCCAAATAATGGCGTCGGAAAAACAAACAGAACAACAAACGAGTGCTAAACCCGAGAGTATAGCGGGTCTCGCACTACTTAGTAGATTGGGAGCGCGGCGAGCGTGCCGCAGCACCTCGCTTATTACTCTGCGAGTGCTGCCGGCATGCCGCGGCAGCTCCCGCAACAGAGTCTTGTGAGCGACTCACGGCGGTTCGCGAGCGCGCCGCCCACCCGCGATCGACCGTCGCGGGACAGCGACAGAACCGGTAAGCGCAACACCACCCCCCCTCCAGGAGCGTGCACCGAGCGCGAAGGACCCGGGCGGAGCGGAAAGCGAGCATGGAAGTGCGACACACAAAGGGGAGCGTGGACAGCGCGAGCAGGTAACCAAGACCGTTCCTCAGGACCATACCCTTTCCAATCGATCAGGTACTGCAGGGAACCCCGGTGCCAGCGAGAATCGAGGATACGGTTGACGACATGCTCCTCGTGCCCACGGACGAGGACTGGCGCAGGAGGACGACGGGAAACCGAAAAGCGATTGGAGGCGTATGGCTTGAGGAGGGGAGACATGGAAGGTGTTGGGTATCCTCATAGAGGAAGGGAGAGCAAGAGACAGCGCCACTCTGTTGACCTTCTTAAGGATGCGAAAGGGCCCAATGTATCTGGGACCCAGAGTTTTGCTAGGTTGGCGAAGGGCTAGATTCCGGGTGGATAACCATACATAGTCACAGACCCGATACCGGGGCGGTGGAGAGCGTCGTTTGTCAGCAGCTGTCTTACTACGGTCTTGCGCTTTGGACAGCTGAGCTCGCAACATGCGCCAGTGTTGATGCATGTCAGAGACGTGTTGTTCAACAGCCGGTAAGCCAACACTACGAGACGAGGAAGGAGTTGGTGTTACTATAGGGTGGTATCCTAGGGCCGCAAAATAAGGAGAACATTGCAGAGCTGAGTGTAGTGCGTTGTTGTATGCCATCTCTGCCAATGGAAGGAGAGCGGACCAATTGTCCTGCCTGTCGTTGACGTATAGACGCAGGTACTGCTTAAGCGTCTGGTTGGTTCGTTCAGTTTGTCCATTGGACTGCGGATGATAGGCAGACGTAAGATGCATGCGAATGCCTAGCTTAAGGCAGAGGGCTCTCCAGTACCGGGAAACGAATTGTGGACCCCTGTCAGATACCACGTGAAGAGGTAAGCCATGCAACCGAGCCACTTCCTTGATGAATATATCAGCTAGTTGTGAAGCCGTGGGGACCCGTGGCAGGGCGACGAAGTGGGCTTGTTTAGAGAATCGGTCGATAACCACGAGAATGGTGTTATATCCTTGAGAGACAGGGAGATCAACGATGAAGTCCATAGCAATATGGGTCCAAGGGGCCTTGGGCACGGGGAGCGGTAACAAGAGGCAAGGAGGGTGAGTACGCTGAGACTTGTGACGGGAACATTGAGAACAAGCCGCAATATACGAGTGGATGTCGCGAGACAAGGAAGGCCACCAAAATGTCTTGCGGAGTAGATATTCAATTTTACGGGAACCAGGGTGTCCAACGAGAGAGGGGTTGTGTCCCCACCGTAAGACCTCTGTGCGGTACCGCTGCGGAACGTACAGGCGACCGGGAGGAGGTTTTTGGGACGACGTGATATGTGCTTGATGTAAACGGATCTTGGACATTACTGCGGAAGACAGAAGGGAAATGATGCGTGTAGGTGGTATGGGTTCATCGTGACAGACATCGTGCTGGTTTTCAAATTGGCGTGAAAGGGCATCCGCTTTGGTATTTTGTGGTCCAGGCCGATATGTCATCACGTAGTTAAACCTCGTGAAGAAGAGAGCCCATCTCGCTTGACGAGGATTCATGCGACGCGCGCTTTCGATATATTGTAGATTCTTATGGTCTGTCATGACCACGATGGGTTGTTTGGTACCCTCGAGGAGGTGTCGCCACTCCTCGAATGCGAGCTTGACCGCAAGTAGTTCCCGCTTCCCCACATCGTAATTGCGCTCTGCGGGTGAAAACCTTTTAGAATAGAAGGCACACGGCAGACACTTGGAAGTGGTAGGGCTCCGTTGCGAGAGGACAGCACCAGCGCCGGTTTCTGATGCATCGACCTCTAGGATATACTGAAGAGCAGGGTCAGGACGTTGCAAAATCGGAGCTGACACGAAAGCATGTTTTAACCGAGTGAAGGCTTTGATGGCTTCGTCTGACCACGTCTTTGGGTTGGCCCCCTTCTTGGTGAGTGCTGTAATGGGGGCCACGATGCTGGCGTAGTTGCGAATGAAGAGCCGATAATAATTCGCAAACCCAAGGAAGCGTTGTACTGCTTTTAATGTCCTGGGAACCGGCCAGGCTGTGATCGCTTTCAACTTCTAAGGATCCATTTCTAGGCCCTTAGCCGAGATGATGTAACCAAGGAAAGGTAGGCTGGTTTTTTCGAAGGCACATTTCTCGGCTTTGGCATAGAGGCCATTCTCTCTTAAACGTTGTAACACAGAACGGAGGTGTTTACGGTGGGTAATGATGTCCGGGGAAAACACGAGGATGTCATCAAGGTAGACTATCACATGTGAGAGCAACATGTCCCGGAAAACGTTGTTCACGAATGTTTGAAACACGGCTGGTGCGTTGCAGAGACCGAAGGGCATTACTTGATATTCGTAATGGCCAAATCTGGTATTGAATGCAGTTTTCCACTCGTCGTCTTGTTTTATCCGTATAAGATTGTAGGCCCCTCTTAGATCCAATTTAGTGAATATGGTTGCTCCTTTTATTCGATCATAGATCTCTGTTATCAAAGGAAGAGGATATCTGTTTTTTATTGTGATGCGGTTGAGGCCTCGGTAGTCAATGCAAGGTCGAAGAGAGCCCTCCTTTTTGGAGACGAAAAAGAAGCCGGCACCAGCTGGAGATGAGGATGGCCGTATGAAGCCTTTCTCCAAACTCTCTTTTATGTATTGCTCAAGCGCTTTATTCTCGGGTTCAGATAACGGATAGGTACGCCCTCGCGGAGGTGTGGTACCGGGTAACAAGTCAATGGCACAGTCATATGATCTATGCGGGGGCAGACGTTCGGCTTGTTTTTTTGAGAAGACATCGAGATATTCCCAATAGTGTTTGGGAACCAGAAGCTTGGGATCGGTTGGAGTGATTTCCAGAACCAGATTAACACGTTGACAAGGGATGGAACATAGTTGATGGCAACTGTCGCTCCAAGCCAGGATCTCTCCTTTTCTCCAATCTATGCGTGGATTATGCAATCTGAGCCAGGTGTAGCCCAGGATGAGAGGAGCGTGAGGAGACTGGATGACTTCAAAAGAAATGTCCTCTTTATGAGTTGCTCTGATATGCATAGTGAGTGGCAGGGTCTCTTGTGTAACTACCCCAGAGCCTAACAGGGTACCGTCCACAGTGGTAACCACGGAAGGAGACCACTTGATACGCAGAGGTACCCGGTGCTGCAGAGCCCAACACTTGTCGAGGAAAACCCCAGCCGCCCCAGAGTCAATGAAAGCTTGGGTGACCACAGAGTGGTCTTGCCACCTAAGCATAACTGAGAGCAACATGCGTGAAGGAGGAGAAGTGATGGATGTGCTTAGGGGTTCTCCTCCTTCTGCCCCTAAGCCTTGTCGTTTCCCGGACGTGTGGGACAGGATCGCAGATAGTGACCTGTTTGGCCACAATAAAGACAGAGTCCTAGATTCCTTCTCCTAGTTTTCTCGGCTTCTGACAAACGGCGTATTGTGCCAATCTCCATGGGTTCCTCAGTAGGAGTGTTGACCCCCTGAGGTGCAGGTTGGAAGGGTTGAGAGGCGTACGGACGGGGACGTCTGATCCGTTCTTTTTCCAGGTGTCGTTCTTGTATGCGTTTGTCTATGCGTAAGCAGAGTGTGATGAAGTCTTCTAAGTCAGACGGTGGCTCATGGAACAGGAGGGCGTCTTTAAGCTTCTCGTTTAAGCCCTTCCGATAAGCAGCCCGTAAGGCTCCCGCGTCCCACTGAAGTTCACAGGCCAGTGTCCGGAACTCGATGGTATACTGGACGAGGGTTTTGTGTCCTTGTTGTAGTTCTAGTAGGGACGTCTCGGCGGTCTCACGGCGGCCGGGTGTGTCAAAGACCGACCTTAGTGCCTCCATGAAGGCTGGACAGTCATCAAGGAGTTCGGACCCCTGTTCAATCAGAGGAGACGCCCAGAGCAAGACTTCGCCCTTAAGCAGTGATATGATGAAGGCCACTCTTTTGGAGTGGGAACGGAAAGCCTGTGGGTGGTTACGGAAGTGAAGTAGACATTGGTTCAAGAACCCTCTACAGTCTTTAGGATCACCCGCAAACTTGTCTGGTAACGGTAGACGAGCAGTGGCTCCCTGTTCCTCGGGACTGGGGTCCCTGGGAGCAAAAGGTGTGCGTGTTGATGGCGTGACCGTTAGTGACCTTATTAGGTCTGTCATAGTGTCCATCTTTTGTGCCAGTGACTGTAGTTGAGACGAGTGGGAAGCAAGCAACTGGTCCTGCAATTCTTGCCTTGAGTGGATATTGGCCATCTCCGCGGGGTCCATGTCAGGCCCGTTCAATATGTTAAGTCGGGACCTAGATAACACCAGTAGTGGACCCACTATGCAGAGACGTGCAAGTTGCGGAGCGAGTAAGTCCAAGGCGGAAGAACCAAATAGGGCCAGAGGCAGAGAATCAAGGTCAGGAGATAACGAGGTCAGGTCAGGCAGCACAGGAGCAAAATCCAAAGACAATCCTAGATCGGGGCAGGCAGCACGGGAGCAAAATCCAAATATCAATCCAAGGTCGAGACAGGCAGCACGGAAGCGAAGTCAGGAAACAGTCCGAGGTCAGGTACACGATAAGGCAAGGTAGCAAGTATAAACACCCAGAGTACACACGGTAGCTCATTGAACGGGCACTGATAGAAGCCAGGAGAGAGTTTAAATAGGAACAAGGGCGGGACAAAACGGACAGGGGACCAATGGGAGATGTAGTGACGTCACTGCGTCCGGCGCCAAATAATGGCGTCGGAAAAACAAACAGAACAACAAACGAGTGCTAAACCCGCGAGTATAGCGGGTCTCGCACTACTTAGTAGATCGTGAGCGCCGCGAGCGTGCCGCAGCACCTCGCTTATTACTCTGCGAGCATGCCGCGGCAGCTCCCGCAACAGAGTCTTA
This sequence comes from Spea bombifrons, assembly GCF_027358695.1. Lineage (NCBI taxonomy): Eukaryota > Metazoa > Chordata > Amphibia > Anura > Pelobatidae > Spea > Spea bombifrons. Next base: position 14,703,466 of record NC_071090.1, read on the forward strand.
GTACCCTTATCCTTATATAATAAATTCCTTTATTATATAAGGATTTCAGTGCCAGGAGCTCTTTTAGACACTCTGAGAAAGCCTATTTAGTAGGTGAAACGCGTTTGTGCTATTTTTATTGACTTTTTAATGGTTTTTAACCAGAAAGCTGAAAATAAATAAGTTTTTTTAAAAACCATTCTTTTCTGCTCCTGGTATCCTTTTATTGTTTTAAACACGCAAGTTTATATCCTCAGTGGGGATCATTCCACCTACGCCAGAAGGTGTGAGCAATCCATTTATTGCTCACCATATTGTGAGTATATAGTGAACTGTTTTTATTTGCTTTATTCATTTTATCATACAGAAAGCACTATGCCTATTTCTGTTTAACTTTTTATGTGCACCTTATCCTGAGAACCAAAAAAAAAGAACTACACAGGACTGCTGCTAAAGATATCCCCAGGCGAGGATTGTATCGCCCATGCAAGTTTTGTGGGACTAATTGCTTAAGTCCCCAAAAAATGTGAGTATCCATTCCTTAACTCCTTACCACACTGTGCCAGCCACATATTATATTATTGTGACTTTCTTCTCCTCTATGTGCAACCACTATCTCCTGTTGTTGTAAGAGGCTTACAAAATAAAAAATCTTCCTTTATCACGTCGTCTTTCACATAGCGCACGAATACTGCAAGCTGGCTTAGATTGGAAACGTCTGTGCTCTCGTCGAGTTGAAGGCTGAATTTTGCCGGGCTTGAAATCAGATCTACAAATACTTGAGCCAAGATGTCTTTGCTCATGTCCTCTATTCTGTCGCTGATGGTGTCATTTGAAAGAGGAATTTGGGATAACTTAACTTCAGACGCTTTTCCCAGCATGATATTCGCCATCGTCAACACAGCTGGTTTTATGAGTGTTTCAGCAATGGTGTGTGGTTTGCCCTGCTTTGCGATCAGGTAAGCAACTTCGTACGATGCTGTGAGGATCGGTTTGTTGATGGGTGCAAAGCCGAAAACAGGTAGAGTAGCCTTTTCATCTAGCTCTCTTCACCTTGAATTCAGCGAGCGTTGTGTTCTTGTGTTTTCCATGCAGCTTAAGGAAGTGTTCTCTTAGTTTTGCTGGTGCTAGACTAGAATTGCTCAACTTGGCATTGCAAATCATGCAGTTAGGATGCTGACTCCCATCACGTTCCGTTATACATGTGAATCCATATTGTACATATTCGTCCAACCACTTTCTTTTTTTGCTTGACATAGTTAGTATGAAGGGATTAAAATATTAAGAAAGAAATCACACGACGTACCATCATGACAGTTACAATTCGACTACTGGGTGCACCAAATTCCCTGCAGCACAGATAGGCCGCCAAGCGATGTGGCGTTATCACCTGCAGCCAATGATGGACAAGCGGGGCGTGTCATCGCGAATCATATGAGTCGGGTATGTGTCTTGACCTCCGTTGAACCCACAAGACTGACTCACCGAACCCCTGGTGTTCGATCGAACCCAAGTTAAGAACCACTGCTCTAAGTATATTGAGGAGAATCTCCATGAGGGGTTTATTCGGCCGTCTAGCACTCCAGCTGGTGCATGTTTTTTTTTTGTTAAGAAGAAAGATGGCTCCCTCCATCCATGCATAGATTACAGAGGATTGAATTGCATCAATATAAAGAATAAATATCACATGCCACTGATTTCTGAACTGTATGATCAACTCAAAGAATCCACCATCTTCACCAAATAAGATCTTTGCGGAGCCTACAATCTAATCCGGATTCGCCAGGGAGACGAATGGATGACTATCTTTGGTTTTATTTGGTGAAGATGGTGGATTCTTTGAGTCATTATGAATACCTTGTGATGAAGTTTGGGCTTTGTAATGCTCCTCTGTCTTCCAGAGTGTTATGTTATTGTCTACCTGGATGATATATTCATTTATTCTAAGACTCTGAACGAACATCGCGCACATGTCCAGTCTGTACTCCAACATCTCAGGGAGAACAACTTTTTCACCAAGGCTGAGAAGTGTGAAATCGAAACCCCCCGCACCGCCTTTTTGGGTTATATCTGAAGGTCATCTGGAGATGGATCCCAGTAAGTTTGCCGCAGTTACTCAATGGCCCCTTCCTGTTGATCTTAAAGGAATTCAGAGATTCATCGGTTTCGCAAATTACTATTATAGTAACAGAGAATTGCTAGCGATCAAACTGGCCTTCGAGGAATGGCGTCATCTCTTAGAGGGTTGTGATTTATACCGACCACAAGAATCTTACATACCTGGAGAATGCTAAATGCCTTAATCTCAGACAAGCCAGGTGGGCATTATTCTTCACTAGGTTCAACTTTCGAATCACATATCATCCTGGATCGAAAATCGTCAAAGCTGATGCCTCTCCCGGCAATTTGAGGACTCTGATGTGAGAACGACCAATGAACCCATCATTTCCAGGGACCACATTATTGGAACTATTAATACCAACATAATTCAAATGGTCGCCAGCTCTCAATACCCACGGCCTACTTCTCTCCCAGTTCCCTGCCAACGCCTGTTTGTTTGACCTCGGTTTGTGAGACCATTACTAGGCTGGTTCCATGCTTTGCCTGTGGCAGGACATCCGGGGTATCCATAACACCCTGTTCCTCCTCCAGCGGACTTATTGGTGGCCCAACATGCGCAGAGATATTAAGGACTTTGTACAGGCATGTTCCATATGCGCTTGTCATAATTTTCCACGTTCTAAGAACTGGTTGTTGTGCCCCTTGCCTATTCCAGAGAGACCATTGAGCCACATTGGTATGGACTTCATTACTGATCTCCTGAAATCTGAGGGCAACACCACAATCTTAGTGGTGGTCGATTTGTTTTCCAAAATGGGTCACTTCACTGCTTTACCCAAGTTACCCTCTGCCAAAGAACTCTCCCAACATCTTCCTCAGAGATATCGTACGCCTCCACGGTGTTCCACAACTAATCGTTTCTGACCGCGACCTCCAATTTATTTCTCATTTTTGGAAGATTCTCTGTAACCTCGACATTGCTATTCACCTTTCCTCTGCATATCATCCCCAATTAAACGGTCAAACCGAAAGAACCAACCAAGTTCTCAAACACTACCTCTGTTCTTATGTGTCCAAAGATCAGTCCAATTGGGCTCAATTACTTTGGGAATTTAGTGGGGGAATTTTCCTATAATAATTTGTTTCATGAATCTCTGAAGAACTCTCCGTTCTTTGTCGCATATGGCTTTGACCCCTCCATGTCGCCCTCTGCCTTGACACCATCTAACTTACCTGCGGCAGACTCGCTGGCACAAGACATTCTTCAGAGGTGGCAGAACACTTCTTGCCACTGCCAAACAAAAGCAACTGAGGGCGACCGATCTTCATCGCTCTCCAGCCCCATGTCTCCAGCCTGGTGATAGAGTATGGCTTTCCACAAAGAATCTACACCTTCGGCAAAATTCCAGGACTCTGGGTCCCAAATTCATTAGTCCATATATGGTCAGGTCTAAAATCAATGATGTCTCCTTCAAACTTGACCTACCTGCATCCATGAAGATTTCCAACTCTTTTTCACATTTCCCAACTAAAACCGGCAGTTATCAATAGATTTTCTGAACCGTTTCATTCTCCCAAACCGGTGGTTATCCAGAATCAGGAGGAATTTGTGGTTCCTCGAATTCTCGATTGCAGAACTCAGAGGGGTCAACTGCAATATTTGATTGATTGGAAGGGTTATGGTCCTGAGGAAAGATCCTGGGAACCTGTTTCTAATGTTCATGCTCCAGCCAAAATTCGTGATTTCCATTTACGCCGGCCGTCCAAACCTGGTCCTGGGCACTCAGAGCGCGCCCTTGTGGAGGGGGATGGTGTAACTGACTTAGCTGCTAAGGGTAGCTTCCCATACCCTCTGCCGCCGGAGAGTATCCGCGTGCTGCCGAGTCAACAAAGATGGCCGACTGGCGTCCCGTACTTGGCCAACCGCACATGCGCGTGTCACACCAAAGATGTCCGACCGCTAAGACCTGCGGCGGACTGCGTGGCCAGAAATTTAAAGGGACATTATCCCTTTTTCTACTTTTACCTGCAATTAGTAGGAGGCGGGTTTCTGTCTAGGGCTCTTTAAGGACCCTTTAGCTGACTGCTCAATGCCTGTCAAAGAGTTTCTTATCTAGTTTCTCTGGGCTCTGTTTGCGGTTCTGTAATTCTCCAGTTCTGACTTCGGCTTCGTCTCACGGTTATGCTTCACTGTTGTCCTGCTATTGAGGCCTCCATTAGAGACAGGTGGTTGCAGCTTCAGAAGCGCTTGTCCCCCATAGGAAATGCTGGAGAGATCTATGATGATCACAAACATCCTTCCTCTTCAGAGTAAGCGGAAGCATATGAATAGGATACAATAATTTGGGGAATGCCACCATCTTATGCAAATGGCATCTACCCGTAAAAGAGAAGGGACCTTAGCCCAGGACTTGAACAAACTGAAGGAGCAGAGGAGGAATATTTAGCTTATAAAGTTGGGAAAGATTTGAGGGGATCCAAAGACCCAAATAGCTAAGAGCTGGAGAAGAAGCACACCTAAAGGGGAATCGATCACCCCACGTGCCCCTGGCTTGAGGGAATATCGGGAGTCTTAGCAGTGTTTACCAAAAAAACAGAGGCTTCAAAAAACATAGTTAAGATGTCCAGAAGCGGAGGAATAGATTGCATAGGATTGCATAAGAAAACCCGTCTTAGAGGGAGCAATCAGCCTTGCCAGGATGGATTGAAGTCGCGAGACCATAACCGCAGTTGACACACAATTCGCCCGTCTACAAGACATATCCTCTTAAATTTTTTCCCACATTTTACCCCAAACAATGGTGCAGAAACATACACACTACAAAAAACCCTAAAAACTAAAAAACATGAAATAACACAGCAAGAACCAGTTCAATTTCCGAACCATAACAGAGATAGAACACATATTGCTAGGAAGAGGCAGAAGGAAGAGAGCAGCGAGAAGAAAGGGGGGGGGGACCCAGCACCTTCCAGAGAAGCCTTCGACTCCTCCAACGTAGCAAGATCAGAAGCAAGGAAACGCCTGGCCTCGTCCGGGGAGTCAAAGAGAATGGTCTTTCCATCATGGTGCACTCTCAATTTCGCCGGGTACAGCAAAGTGAACTTTACTTTTTTTTTTACCATGCAGCTCAGTACAAACTTGTGAGAATAGTCAACGTTTTGTTACAACAGCAGCTGAAAAGTCCTGAAACCACAACAACCGATGGACTTGATAACAAAGGTCTTGAGTTTTGCGGTATGCCTCAAACAACCTCACCTTGTCCGGATAACTCTGTACTCGGAAGATAACTGCCCGAGGTCTTGCTGGGAGCCCTCTACTGTCAGGACCCATCCGATGGGCTCTCTCCACAATTATCCTATCGAAGGGAGGCTTAAGTCCTAACTATCTGAGATGGTTGCGTTGAGGCTAGGTTTCCACTTGGGTTTTTGTCCTGCGTTTTTTCCTTTAGATGAAAAACGCCAGGAAAAACGCCAAGAAAACTGCCACTGCATTCTCCTGCGTTTTTTCTGGAGTTTTTTCTGGCGTTTTAGCCTTTCTGTGGAAATTGCTTTTTTTGACCTTAGGCAGTTTTTCCAGCCTTTACACGTTGGAATTTTCACCCAGCTAAAAGGGATTAGGATAAATAGCAAGTGTCTGCCCCCTCCTGATGTCATTTTCTTGGTAGAGTTCTACTTAAACACGCCCCGGCGCACTAACGTGTAAAGGCTGGAAAAACTGCCTAAGGTCAAAAAAAGCAATTTCCACAGAAAGGCTAAAACGCCAGAAAAAACTCCAGAAAAAAAACGCCAAAACGCAGGTAAATGCAGTGGCAGTTTTCTTGACGTTTTTCCTGGCGTTTTTCATCAAGAAAATAACGCAGGACAAAAACCCAAGTGGAAACCTAGCCATAGACTTCTATTGGAAAAAAACACCAAGATTTCCCTGCAAAAAACGCCAGAGTGTCAACATGCTGCGATTTTGGAGAACTGCCACAGAGCCCAAAAAAGCAGAAAAACTCCAAAGAGGACTGAAAAAACGCCAAACAGAAAAAAAACGCCAAGTGGATATGGATATTTCCTACTGAAGAACAGCTAACATCTGGCCGCAGCGTTTTTTCACAAAAAAAACGCTGTGTGGCTTAATTGGCGTTTTTATGGGCATTTTCAGCAAAAAAAACCAAGTGGAAACTTATTGAAAATTATTTCAAAATGAGTTATATAATTTATTATTGGAAGGTAAAAATCATAACATTTTAAATAAAAATGAGTTTCATTTTTTAAATATTAAGTTTCCAAAAATTGCAATTTTTTATTTTTTACCCAAGATTCATAAAGACCCCAAAAATCCTCCGGGTCGCCCCATAATAAGTGGTATAAACTCTCTCACTAACAATTTATCACAATATATTGATCACTTTTTACAAAAATATGTAACAACAGTTCCATCTTATGTAAAAGACACTATACATATATTAAGAATTGTGGAAAACATTACGTGGTCCAAAGACTACATCTGGGCCACTGTAGACGTATCCTCTTTGTACACGGTAATCCCCCATGAGCAGGGGATTAAAGCAATTGAAAAGGTACTCAATACGGATGAAAAAATTGATAACTAACAAAATCAATTCATTTTAAGATGTATTAGGTTTATACTTACTCACAATTATTTTTCATTTGACAATTTTAGCATGCATGGCAAATTAGACGGGCTATTAAGAAATGTTGGCCAATTTTACAGGGGTACAATATTTTACAAAAGCACTTGCCAGAAGCACTTGCCAAAAATTATATATAAAAAATTAAATAATGTAAATTAAATAATCTAAAAAATATTGTAGCCCCCAGTGTTCTCCCAGGATTTTTTCGTTGTGGAGTATGTAAATTTTGCAAAATATGTCATACACAAAATAAAAAAATAACTACATTTAAATGCACCATTACGAAAAAAGAATATGAGATTCGCCAATTTATACACTGTAAGTCTAAGAACATTATCTATCTTTTAGAGTGCAAGTCCGGCATTCAATATATTGGCCGCACGTCAAGAGAATTAAAAATTAGGGGCCTTCAACACTTGGGAGATATTCGAAACAAAACCTAAAACACAGTGTCCCTAGACACTGTGTAAATTGCACAAAATTCTCTCTTTCAGATTTTAAGATGATAGGTATAGACAAAGTATCCCCCCATTGGAGAGGTGGAGATATAAAAGAAATTTTAGCTAAGAGAGAGACAGAATGGATATACAAGTTTCAAACATATAAAAAAGAAGGTCTAAATGTTGAATTGGATATATTAACTTTTATCTAATTTTAATTCTATTTTATTATTTATATGTTTTGTTATTCATTCACATTTTTATATATATATATATTTTTTATATCCATTTACACATTTTTATACACATATTTTAACTTTATGTATATACATATTTATAGTATTTTTTATATATTGATATATTATATTTATATATTTATACATTTTTATAAATGTATATATTTATATATTTTTTATATCCATTTATACATATTTATACACATATTTAATTTATGTATACACATTTACAGTATTCTATATATTGATATATTTTATATATATATATTATTGTATATTACATCTATATATTACCGTATTTGCTCGATTTTAAGACCACCCTGATTATAAGACGACCCCCCAAAATCTGAATATTAACTTAGGAAAAAAAGAAAAAGCCTGAATATAAGACGACCCCAAAGGAAAAAAGTTTTACCAGTAAATGTTAATTCATGTAAACTATTTTTTTTAATAAAAGCTATGATTGAGAAAAATATTTTTTTTGTTTTTATTTCTTGTATTTTCCAACCTGTCCCCCAGTTACGCACATCTGCCCCCAGGCTTGCCACTCCAATATGGCACTGTGGCCCATGATATGCCTTTTAACCCTCTATATGCCACTGTGCCCCATGGTATGCCTTTTGACCTCCTATGTGCCACTCTGCCTCCAGAAATGCCTTATACCCCTATATCCCATTCTGGCATTTAGGGGGTTAAAATGCATATTATGGGGCAGAGTGGCATATAAGGAGGTATAAGGCATTTCAGGAGGCAGAGTGGCATTAAGGGAGTTAAAAGGCATTGTATAGAGCACTCTGCCTCCAGAAATGCCTTATACCCCTATATGCCACTCTGGCATTTAGGGGGTTAAAGGGCATATTATGGGGCAGAGTGCCATATAGGGAGGTATAAGGCATTTCAGGAGGCAGAGTGCTCTATTAAATGCCCCCTTAACGCCACTCCAGAAATGCCCTATGCCCCCATTTAACACACACACACCCTATACTCCCATTTAACTAACACACACACACACACACACTCTCTCTCTCTCTCACCCCTCTCTTATCGGTGCTTCCAGCCGGGGCAGCGGGTTGACGTCACCTTCCGCTGCAGCCGGAAGGAGGTGGAGTTGGCAGCGGGGGTTTGTATGCGTCCATCGCGTATACTTTCCCTGGCTGTCAGAGATCAGAGTTCCCCGCACTGGTGCGGCACCGGTGCGGGGAGCTCTGACCTCTGACAGTCGGGGAAGGTCTATGCGACGGACGCAGACAACCCCCGCTGCTAGCCACACCTCCTTCCGGCTGCAGCGGACGTTGTCTACGCGGATCGTGTAGACGTCAACCCGCTGCCCCGGCAACACAGCAGGAAGCACCGGTAAGTGTGTGTATGATGGGGGGGGGGTGAGACAGGAGGATCCAGGTCCCCTGCAGCGGTGCGGGTGATCTGGATCTTAGTCTCCTAATCAGACCTCTATTTGAGGTCTGATTAGTAGACGACCCCGATTAGAAGACGAGGGGTATTTTTCAGAGCATTTGCTCTGAAAAAAACCTCGTCTTATAATCGAGCAAATACGGTATTTATTAATTTATTGATATTCTATTCTTATTTACTATTTATATTATTTTTTATATATAGATATTTTTGTATATCTACATACATTTATTTTCATGCACACAGTTAATATATATATTGGAATTAATTTACAGATTTTTATAGCTAATTTATATATATACATATTTTTTATATATTTACATTAATGTATATCATATTCACATATTATTATATTTTATTCCAATATTTTATTCCAATTTATTATTGATATATATTTATAGTATTATCCCGGTTTTCAGGGGATATACTTACCAATTCTCCATTTGATGTTTGACCTTTTTTTTATATCATTTTTATATCATTTTTTGGTATTCTCCCTTCCAGTAACTTTTTCCTTTCATCTATATATCTGTATCTATTACTTACCTATTACTTACCTATATACTGTGGTCCGTGGATATTGTATAATAGCAAAGACACACACACAGTTATGTATGGTTTACATGTTTTTATTTACTTTCTATTAATTTTGTCTCTTGGTCCGGGGGTTCCTCTTCTCTTCTCCTCATATATCCAAGCTCTACTTGCTATAAGAGAAGAACATAATGCTCGTTTAACTTTTTTTGTTAAAAACGAACTTTTTTTGTTTAAACGAACTTTATTCATACGTCCTCGGGGAGTCAGAGAACAAGTGCCGATAACGGGAAGAAAACGGACGTAATTACGTCAACACGCAGCTACGCGATGACGCACCTACAACACACATAGACGTGAGGACGCACTTACAACCACTTTAAAAGCAGGAACTTGAGGACATGAACCCACGGATTACTTTTTGTTTTATCCATTTGGATTTTATTTGTTTGATTTTCTCCTGAAGAAGCCAGCTGAGTTTGGTGAAACGCGTTGAGACTTAGACTACTACTATTATTTTCCGTTGGACGTTTTATACTGTGCCTTTTAGCATAACATTATCGGTTATGCCAACATTCTTGTGAGTTTACGAGCTTCTTTATATTAAACATAAGCTTTGTAATACCGCACCATTGGTTTCCTTATTTGCTTTCCAGATTTCAAGAAGATTATCTTCTATCTGATGGGCCTTCTTTACTTATCACTTTTGTGAGTGCAACATATCATTTATCACATCACTATATTTTATTGTATTACACTATTGTGTTGTTATTTTTCTCCACATGTTTATGCGCCCCTTTGTCTGATATTCTGTTGCTGTACACTTGTGAGGAGTGTGGTTCCAGGGAGCTGCAGAACTTGTAGGGGTATATTCATTATTATTTTTTACCCACATTATTTCACATACCAATTTATTTCACGTGAAGGTGTTTTTTTCTGTTTTTACAAGTGGAAACCTAGCCTGACTTGGGCTTTCCAAATCCTCCAAATGGTCTTGCAGCTGAAGAATAGCAGCTTCCTGAGTTTGAACTGTAGTTGAACATTGCGTTCGTCTTCCAGGTCTGACACCCGCCACTCCAACTCCCCGCTCCTCTGACTTTGCGAGGTAAGTTCAGCCAGCGTATTATCAATGGAGGCCACCAGCTTATCAAGCTTTGTGTCTAGAAGTGGAGCGATAATATTAACTATGTCCCAGAAGGCACCGCTCTCTCCCTAACAACACGAGGAAAGGGACAGGGATGGAGCAAAGTAGGGCTGCAACTAACGATTATTTTAATAATCGATTATTTGGCCTATTATTTTTTCGATTAATCGATTAATCGGATAAAAAAATGCAATTTTTTTATTTAAAATAATGTAATAAAAAAAATGTACAATTTACACTTTCATCTCTTTATTGTAATGGCATTTCTCTCTCTCTATTCACTTCTCTTCTTCTCTTCTTATTTTACTGACATAATAATAAAAGCTACAAGAACCCAAACACAGTGTTTCTCAAACTAGGTTTTAATACAAAGTTATTAGTAAATATTAATTCATATGTTAACTACCGTATTGGCTCGGATATAGGCCGTCCCCGTATATAGGCCGCACCCTAAAAGTTTGGTGCTTTTTTAAAGAAAAAGTTTTATTCTTTAAAAAAGCACCAAAAAAACATGCTGCCACTCTGCCCCCCCCGAGATATGCTGCCACTGTCCTCCCTCACCGAGATATGCTACCACTGTCCTCCCTCCCCGAGATATGCTACCACTGTCCTCCCTCCCCGAGATACGCTACCACTGTCCTCCCCCCCCGAGATATGCTACCACTGTCCTCCCCTGCCCCCCCCGAGATATGCTGCCACTGTCCTCCCTCCCCGAGATATGCTACCACTGTCCTCCCTCCCCAAGATACGCTACCACTGTCCTCCCTCCCCGAGATATGCTACCACTGTCCTCCTCTGCCCCCCCGAGATATGCTACCACTGTCCTCCTCTGCCCCCCCCCGAGATATGCTACCACTGTCCTCCTCTGACCCCCCCCCCGACTTACCGGAGCAGACTCCCGGGTGTCCTGCGTGGCCGGCGGGGGACATCTAGGCAATACAACTTCCGGTGCCGGCACTGGATGTGCCGGTACCGTAAGTTGTATACGCGTATTGCGTAGATGTCCCCCGCCGGCCCCGCAAGACACCCGGGAGTCTGCTCCGGTAAGTCCCGGGGGGGGTGGTAAAACGCATCGTGCGGACGATGCGCTTAGACAACCCCCCGTGGGAAGTGCTGGCAGGGGAGGCTGTCTGAGCGTATCGGGGAGTAGGATGCAGGTCCCCTGCACCGCTGCGGGGGATCTGTATCCTAACCCCGCTGCCTGCCCGGCGCCCGGGACTGCATGTCCCGGGCGTCGGGCGCTAGACCCCGAATATAGGCCGCACCCCCACTTTAAAGACTTAAAGTGGGGGAAAAAAGTGCGGCCTATATTCGAGCCAATACGGTATTTTTCATATTTAATAAAAACTATGAGAAAAAAGCCTTGTTTATATTTTCTTTTATTTACCAAACTGCCCCCAGTTATGCACATCTGACCCCCAGCTTGCCACTCTTCCCCCATATATGCCTTATACCTCCTATATGCCAGAGATTCCACTGTGCCCCCTGATATGCCACTGTGCCCCTGATATGCCTTATACTCTTTATATGCCAGTGATATGCAACTGAGCCCCCTGATATACCTTTTATCCCCAGATATGTCTTATGCCCCCCTGATATGCCTAATATCGATATGCCTTATACCCCCTATATGCCTTATAACTTCCAATATGCCACTCGTCCCTAAATGCCACTGTGCACCCTGATATGCTACTCCGTCCCCCCATAAATGCCCTGCACCACCCTGAAATTCATTATACTCCCTGATTCACCACCCTGCCTCCCCCAGATATGCCACTCTGAAATTCATTATACCCCCCATACACCACTCTACCTCCCCCTATACACCACTCTAACTCCCCCAGATATGCCATTCTGCCTCCCTGAAATTCATTACACCCCCATACACCACTCTGCTACCCTGAAATTCATTATACCCCCATATACCACTATAACTCACCCATATACCACTCTGCCTCCTCCCCCTCCCATACACCACTCTGCCTCCTCCCCCTCCCATACACCACTCTGCCTCCTCCCCCTTCCCATACACCAATCTGCCTCCTCCCCCTTCCCATACACCACTCTGCCTCCTCCCCCATCCCATACACCACTCTGCCTCCTCCCCATCCCATACACCACTCTGCCTCCTCCCCTTCCCATACACCACTCTGCCTCCTCCCCCTCCCAAACACCACTCTGCCTCCTCCCTCCCATACTCCACTCTGCCTCCTCCCCCCCTCCCATACTCCACTCTGCCTCCTCCCACGTATGGGAGAGGGAGGAGCCAGAGTGGTGTATGGGAGGGCAGTAACGGAGGCTGTCTGTGCGATGCAGACCCCCACCGGCTGACAGAGAGGATGATCCTCTGCAGGAGACCTCGATTCTCTGTCAGCCGGTGGGGGTCTGCACGATGTGCACAGACAGCCTCCGTTACTGCCCTTCACTTACGCTGAGGCTTCTATGAAGCTGCAGTGAAAGTGCCTGTCAGCAACGGAGGTTCACAAAATACCAGGGAGTCGGGAGAGAGGCAGAGCGGCGTATGGGAGGGGGGAGGAGTCGGAGGGGTGTATGGAAGTGGAGGGGAGAGACGGAAGTTGTCTGTGCGTATCGTACGGACACCCACCGGCCGACAGTGAGGGGAATCCAGGTCTCCTGCAGCGTTGCGGGGAATCTGGATTCTAGTGTTATAATACGATTTCTGTTTGAGGTCGGATTATATAAGGAGAGGAGTTTTTCAGAACATTTGCTCTGAAAAAACCTTTTTATAATCGATAAAAATCGATTCGACTAATCGATAATGAAAATCGTTATCAACGATTTTAATTATCGATTATTATCGATTAGTTGTTTCAGCCCTAGAGCAAAGGGAGAGAGAGGGGGGTGATCCAGAAGAAAAAAAAAGGGGTAAACAGACCAGTAGATATTAATCTGGCAGGCACTGTAGGAGGGTAATGGTGAAGCAACAGCAAAAAAAACGGTAATGCAAATATATCGCAATCACAGATTAAGTAACACAAGTACCATCAGGAAAAACATGAAACATCCACAACCCCCACAGCAAGCTTTCAATATTATATCCCCCAAAAATAAATTAAAAAAAGAACAAAAAAAAAATATAAACATAGATAGCAAAATTTCCTTCGGATAACGCCAAGCCCACAGTGAGCTTCCAATATGAGCAGGAGAAGTTCGACTAAAAAGGAGGATGAGCCATAAACAGCAGATCCAACAATGAGAACACCCCAAGCCTGTCCCCCACCCAAATCAAAATATAATATTCACCAAGCAATAAGAATTGAGACTTATAGCCAGTCAGGTATCCCTAAAAGCAACCAGAAAAGAAATCAAGAAATCCAGTGCTGCACTGGGCCCTTCCATTTTGCAGGAATAAAATGGCCTTGACATCCAGGCACTTAAACTGTTTTTGCATAATGTGCCTCAGTTTTGGTGAGTGCTGTATGACTGATGGTATGCAGATTTGAGGGTGCAGGTCCCAAGGGGATGTAGAGTGCCATTTAGGTGAGCTGAGTCAGGGCAACTTCTGAAGACATGGCTAGCAGTCTCTTACTTTGTGTACTGAGATTGGATGATGGGCTGGAAGCATGTATCTGGACTCCATTTTTTGCTGCTCTCAGGGTGTCAGGATATCACCCTACCAGCCCGGACCATGCAATATGTATTTGCTGTCGTGTGTGTCTGCACACGCTAGTGGCCGCTCTTCCCTCTCTGGATCACCCGTTATTGATTGGGACAGCTGAGCCTGATTACCTAAGTGGAACCCTGCCTATGTAAACCTGCCCTTCAGTCAGGGCCTTTGCATTAATGTGTTTGGACCGCTTTGCTCTGGCTCTGGCTCTGGCCCTGGCCCTGGCCCTGGCCCTGGCCATGTACTTGACCCTGCAGGTGGGCTTCCAGCCGTCCGCCCTGCCAGTGGGCTTCCTGCCAAGAGAGGTACCGCCTGTACTTATTGTTCCTGCCAACTTCTTGTTACCGCTCCCGTCGTGTTGCCGCCGGCAGGGACGCCGAGACGCAGCCCGCGCGGTCGGCTCCCTGCTCGCGCCGTCGTGGTGAGCTGCCGCTGGGGACGCGCGTCTCGAAGGAGGACGGACCCGGCGGCAGCTCACCACGACGGCACGAGCAGGGAGCCGACCGCGCGGGCTGCGTCTCGGCGTCCCTGCCGGCGGCAACACGACGGGAGCGGTAACAAGAACAAGAGTTCGAGGGATCGTGAAGGGACGCACGCCTCTACGTCCTGAGAGCCGTTCGCGCATGCGCGATGAATATTCATGTCACTCTTAAAGTGACATTTAGCATTTTTCCTCCTCCCCCTAATTAGGAGGGTAGGAGGATCTGTATTGTTGGAGGGATATTTAAACCCTCATTTGGCACTACACCCTTGCCTGTGTTAGTGCCTTTTTGCCTACACTAGAGTTTTGAATCCTGATTTAGATCTCTGGTATTGACTCCTGCTTGAACCTGACCTCCGTTGTTTTGCTGCCTGCCCTGACCTTTGCTCGTGACCCAGACTACTCTATTGCCTGACCCCTTGGATACCGTTATTATTTTTTATTTTACTGTTCCTGTGCTTCACCTACTCATTACTCTCGGAGGTGAACGACCTGTATCTCCTGTGCCCTGGTGGCAGTGCGTCCTCTCTCCACCAGGAGGCGCCGATTCTGCAGCGCGGCTCCAGAACCCATACCTCGGTCGTGACAGTTAACACAGGCCTGCAATATGGATCCCGCAGAATTGGCAAGGATGTCCAACCATCAAGAAAGACAAGATCAAGTCCTAGCCGCTCATGCGTCTCAGCTCCAATCCTTGGAACGAAAGCTGGATGACGTAGCTGACATGCTCCGATCAATGGCCACGAATCTTGCACCTACAGTCTCCCGAAGTGCATCTTCGGACGCCTCACCTCCTGCGCCTGGAATAGGCACTTCCGTTAAAGCACCAAAGATGCCATTGCCTGAAAAATACTCTGGAAACCCACATGAGTGTAGAGGGTTTCTGAATCAATGCACTCTACACTTTCGTGCACATCCTCACACCTTCGCTTCCCACAACAACAGAGTGACTTTTATTATCAATTTATTAAAAGGAGAAGCGTTAGCATGGGCCTCACCGTTATTGGAACAAGACTCTTCCATTTTGGCCGACGCCAACGCCTTTATTGCTTCATTCAGGGCTGTATTTGATGCTCCAGGGAGACGTGAAGCAGCTGAATCCAACTTAATGGAGATACAGCAGGGAAGAAGAACGGTGGCTCAGTATGCCGTAGAATTCCGCACACTCGCATATGAAACTGACTGGAATATCAGCGCGTTAACTTCTGCTTTTCGTAGGGGGCTGAATGGGTATATACCCTTAAAGCCAAAGACTCAGAAGACGGCTATTTCTGCGTTAGACGGGACTCCCCTGGGAACAGGGATGGTGTCCTCTCAAACGGACGTTATTGGTGCAGTAGTCGGTGTTCTACATTTCGAGGAGATACAATTCGATGTCCTGTCCAGTCCTCACATACCAATTATCCTGGGAATGTCATGGCCTCAATCTCATAACCCCAGCATCGACTGGAGAGAAGGGCAGATCTTGGCCTGGAGTAAGGAGTGTTTAAAGAATTGCTGCAACACTCCCACTAAGTTAAGTTTGATACTGGACACACCGGCTAAAGACCCCCGTCAACTTATACCATCTCAGTACTGGGACTTTCTGGATGTCTTTTCGAAACAAAAGGCGAACACTTTACCTCCTCACTGTGCGTATGATTGCGCAATCAAGCTGTTACCCGGTACAAATCCACCTAAGAGGCACACGTACCCATTATCTCAACCCGAAAATCAAGCTTTGGCCCAATACATTGAAGAGAGTTTGGAAAAAGGATTCATCAGGCCTTCAGCATCTCCAGCCGGTGCAGGGTTCTTTTTCGTCGCCAAGAAAGATGGCTCTTTACGCCCCTGTATCGATCACCGGGGGTTAAATAAGATAACTGTAAAAAATAAATACCCTCTTCCCCTCGTAACTGAATTATATGACCAATTAAAGGACGCCACCATCTTTACCAAACTTGATCTCCGTGGGGCGTATAATCTGATTCGTATTCAGGAGGGTGATGAATGGATGACCGCTTTCAATACTCGATACGGGCATTATGAATATCTAGCTATGCCTTTCGGACTGTGTAACGCTCCGGCAGTTTTCCAGAACTTTGTGAATGATATATTTCGAGACATGTTGCTATCCCATGTTATGGTATACCTAGATGACATCTTGATTTATTCCAAAAATCTGACTGAGCATTGGCGACATGTTTCTCAAGTATTGCAGCGTTTAAGAGACCATTCGCTATATGCCAAGGCCGAGAAATGTGAGTTCGAATGCGACAAAGTCAAGTTCTTGGGTTATGTGACAGAATGACCGGTCATACAAGGCCCCAAGGTAGTCAGAGATGGCTCCAGCCTGGCTGCCAAACAGGCAGGAACTCCATTGTTTAATTAATCCCATCAATAGGATTGCTGATTGGGGATTAAAGGTTGGGTGGAATACATGTATCTGTTAATTTATGTTAATGAAGTTCTGTGGCTATATGAGTCTATGTTTTACTACAATAAACTGTTCATTCCTGCTGTACTCAGTTCAAGGTAGTTGTGTCTACTTATTGGGTACACATAGCAGGGTTCCAAGGTGCGCATGCTGACTGGTGCTGGAAGTGATTCTGGGGACAACAGGAGGATACATGTGGGTGATCTCTGGGAGTTACTACAGCTCTCTTGGTGAACCCGAAAGAGGCTTTTGCAAAACTAAAGTTGGCCTTTATGACGGCTCCTATCTTACAACGACCCAATCCAGACTTACCTTTTATCCTGGAAGTCGACGCATCGGAAAGTGGAGCCGGGGCCATTCTGTCCCAGCGAAATCAAGAATCTAATCGTCTTCACTCATGTTCAAACTTTTCTAAGACTTTTAGTCCAGCTGAACGAAATTATGACATCGGTAATCGGGAACTGTTAGCTATCAAATTAGCCTTAGAAGAATGGCGACATCTTCTTGAAGGCACTACCATTCCCATTACAATCCTGACTGATCACAAGAATCTGGTATATATTGAAAACGCCAAAAGACTTAATCCCAGACAGGCTCGATGGGCATTGTTTTTTACCTGTTTCAATTTCTCTATCTCGTTTCGTCCGGGTTCAAAGAATCATAAAGTAAATGCATTGTCCAGGAAACACGAAGCACCTAATTTTGACACCCCTGTTGAACCCATCATACCTCCTACCAAAATCATTGCCACCATTCACAACACCCTCATGTGGCACATCTCCAAATCACAGACACCTCGTCCTAAAGCACTGACACCACCTCCTGGGAGATTATATGTTCAGCCGTGGTTTCGTAAAGCCGTTTCATCTTGGGGTCATGCTTCTCCAGTAGCGGGTCATCGGGGAATTCGGAATGTGAAATTTCTTCTCCAGAGACATTTTTGGTGGCCTTCTATGACTCGGGACATTATAGACTTTGTACAAGCATGTAACGTATGTGGTCATAATAAAATACCCCGCATCAGCCCGGCAGGATTGTTATGTCCACTACCCGTTGCAGAACAACCATGGCAACATATAGCCATGGATTTTGTTACAGACCTACCTCCCTCCAAAGGCCACACGACAATTCTGGTTGTAATTGATCTGTTCAGCAAGCAAGCTCATTTTATCCCTCTCTCCAAACTGCCGTCTGCCAGTACCTTAGCCGAGATCTTCATGAAAGAGATCGTACATTTACACGGTGTACCTCAAAGAATAATTTCCGATTCCAGAATAATTTCCAGAACCCGTACCTCGGTCGTGACACTTCTTCAATACAGTCCATTACAAAGTATTCAGCTTGTGCTGTGTTTCTTTGCGCCTGTCTGTATCATCCCTCTAGCCGTCATGCATCGTGGGGTACAGACCTGCTTACCTGGTTCATGACACAGGGCTAATGTGGAAAGAGATGGTGACAGGGCCATTTGCAAACATTTTGCTGGCTTTTTCCCATGGGCTGCGGTGCCTGGTGGGCCTTCCGAACCCAGTAGGCCCCCCTCAAGAGAACATTGCGTCAACATGGAGGGAGGTCAATGAAGCCAGTACAAGTGTCCAGAGGAGTGAGTAGGCCCAGTAAGGCTCTGACAACACGTGAGGGAGCAACTCAGAGGTCAGTCTTGAGTGATGCTTCCCTTTGGCCTTGGGCCCGCTAACCTCCTGGAGGACAGGGGAATGCCTGACATAGTGGGTGACGGCTCCTTGGAGGGGGGGTTTTATTAGCCCCTAGTCTCCAGTGCGACTGAGCCATTGGGTGGCTTGCCTACATTGAGTTCCAGACCAGGGGTGTCTGGGCTGTCTTCTGGGCATGATGGAGGGGCTCGATTTCTCACCCTTCTTTTCTCTACAGACTGGCACTGCTACTGCCTCCATGGACACTTCCAGGCAACACAGGATGGTTGTACATGAGTAACCTACAGGTCAGCTGACGTTGCATTGGCCTTCTAAAACATGGACGTGGTGATGGTGATGGTCACTAGATGATGAGTATACTTCCCCGTTCCCTGGCATCTGTGGAGTCAGGGATGGGGAAGTTTTTACAGAGTCTCATATGTTTTTTTGAGAAATGGGAGTGTGGGGTACGCACAGGACAAATGGGGGTTGGCTTGGATAGTCAGATGCGTTTGGTCTGGGGACTGGTAGGCTAGTTAGGGCATGTGGTTGGTGGTGGGGACTCTTCCCTGGCTAGCGGGTTAGTGTAGATGGCATTTGCAGCAGTACCATATTTGCTTTAATATAAGACGAGATGTTTTGGAGAAGGATGCAGCTAACATTTTTCATAGTGCTGGGGTGCATTTGAATGAGGTCAGCTTGGACCTCTTTAACCTGGAGCTGCAGGAGGCGCGTGGAGCAGGCCATGGCCATAGTGTGTGGGGGCCTCCACTGATTTAAGAGGTTAAGCAGCTGTGATCCATGGCTACTGTATACTGACTTCTCTGATCTTGGTATCCCTGAACTCGGCTCATCTGACTACCCGTACTGGCTACCGAACCCCAGCTTTTGATTACTTTTTGGACTACGATTCTGTATTTTGCCAAGGCTGTTTTAACACTTTTGCGGTGCTCGTGTTTAGATGTAATTTTCTCCTCACTCATTTAGTGTACCCACACAAGTTATATATTGTTTTTTCAAGACAAGAAGGGCTTTCTTCAGATACCATTTTTTGATCATATACTAATTTCCTATAAACAACAATATCATGAAAATTGAAAAAAAAAACAAATTTTCTGACTTTTACCCGAAAAAATCTTTACTGTTATTTTAAAACCATTTTTTTCCCAAAGCTGGTATAGGTCACTATCAAACAGCACCCCAATATGTGTTCAGCAACATCTCCCAAGTACAGTGATACCACCCATGCATGGGTTTGTCTGGTGTTTGGGGTTAAAAGGCCAAATTTGAGTTTTTTCCCCCATTTTGGTCAGTCTGTGCCTATGCCCTATCTTTGAGCCTGGCCATTAAGCCATTCATTTTTTTAAAAAAATTAGACACCTCTTCGGTATTTGAAATGCTTTTACTTTAACTCTTTCCATGTCAAGATTTTTAGGCAGATACAGCGCTAATTTTAGCACTTGTTTTAAACTTTAATTATTTTATTCTTTTTGGACTTTATTTTTACATTTTGCGGGAACGAGATGGTTCTGGCGAACTTTTCCAACTCTGTTATTTTGTTTTTAAAGGACGCGCCGCCATCTTGCGAGTGGCAAAATCACTCGCAGCGGTGGTTTTAACCGTTCTCGGGAGAGGTCACAGCACGTCCTGGGGTGAGTGTTGGGTGTCGCATTAAAATGGGTGTTGACTTCCCTGGGAGGGGCCAGACATGGCCCCTGATGCCGATCTCGGTGTTGCTGAATGCCTTGACATCGAGGCATTACAGCAACACCGTTTGACCGAAGAAAATGATCGCAGATCATTTTCTAAGCTTGTTTAATGAAAAGACGTGCCAGGCATGTCATTGGTCATTTTTGCGTGACGTATCTGATATTACACAAGGGCCATGAATCCAGAGCACCCCATGGGTGCCGATAGAAGCAAGGCTGGCTTCATTATTTGTTTCGTTTCTGACAAGGCCTTTGCAAATCCACTGAGTTTTTGGCCTCCTTAAACGGGTGTTCGACATTTCTGCTCATTCCTCCTCTGCTGCCAAGCAGATCATGTCCATCAGATAGGGTACAAGGAGTGTTGCCGACTATGCTATTGTATTCCGTACACTAGCACCAGAGGTAGGATGGAACAATGAAGCGCTTGTGGCTGCCTTCTCTCAGGGCCTTTTGGATTATAATGTTTAAATTATGGGGAAACAGCTTCTTGATCCAAGGAGAGATCTTACTGCCATTCTGGGGTGAAGAAGGATTTTTTCCCCCCTAGTTTGTGCAAAATTGTAAAGAGTGATTGTCTGGATAGTGGTCAGGTGCTAAAATATATTTTGGCTAGTGCAAATAAAAAAATTATATCATGAAAAGTGCTCCAGAAAAAATGCTGGAAACACTAAAGGTATAACCCCCTATACCAAAGAAACAGAATGGAAAATATATAAAAAAACAATATTAAAATTATATAACAACCATGTGAATAACTTTTACCAAAAGATATACCGTATTGGCTCGAATATAGGCCGCACTTTTTTCCCCCACTTTAAGTCTTTAAAGTGGGGGTGCGGCCTATATTCGGGGTCTAGCGCCTGACGCCCGGGACATGCAGTCCCGGGCGCCGGGCAGGCAGCGGGGTTAGGATACAGATCCCCTGCAGCGGTGCAGGGGACCTGCATCCTACTCTCCGATACGCTCAGACAGCCTCCCCTGCCAGCACTTCCCACGGGGGGGGGGGTGCCGGCACGGGAGGTTGTCTAAGCGCATCGTCCGCTACCACTGTCCTCCTCTGCCCCCCCCCGAGATATGCTACCACTTTTTCTTTAAAAAAGCACCAAACTTTTAGGGTGCGGCCTATATACGGGGGCGGCCTATATCCGAGCCAATACGGTATATATGATCCACCAAAAAATGTGAACACAGTGTATAATCCACAAAAAAATAATTAAAGTATATACTTATATTACCAATTGTGTATATCTGACATCCATCCGTTTTGCAATGTGACCATATTGACATACAATCTAAATAATAATTTAATTTTAATTTTAATGGGTGTTAAAAAAAATAGGGGTTTATTTAATTTTATTTTAAAGTTATATTTATTATTATTTACTTTATTATATTTATTTAATGTTGTAGTGCTACCCTACCCAGCCTACGTGCACTAGCATCCACTTAGCTAAATTTGATGGGACAGGACTGGAAAAAAGCAGGACTGTCCCTGAAAAAGTTGGGTCTGTTGGCAGGTATGTGGATGGAAAAATGTTATAGGGTGAAGTGTGAGTTATAGCGTTAATGGTAGTGAGTGTAGAAGTGAAGGGCAGAACAAATAACATGAGGAAAGGTCCTTGTGATTTATGAATTGTACATGTGTGTGTTATGCGTTATGTCACTGTGTTATATGTGTTATGTTTGGTGGGTTGTGTATCAGACGGAAAAAATGAAATGGAAATAGAAAAGGAAATGGAAAAGGCGAATGAGTGGGCAATTGGCGACCCACTCACCTGTTTCACCCCAGGGCAAAGCATCCAAACAACTGTCAGTCCTAGATGTTTGGCAGCGGACTTCCAGAGCTCAGATGCAAGGCCCTAGCGTAAGCTGGCTACTCCGGCGGAGGTAGCAGGCGTGGCCACACCGCAAACAGACGCAGCCGGGGGGAGAAACTACCCTTACCATTAGGGACATTTTGGGCATGACTCTAGCCAGGAAGCGAACTGGCCGAGAAGAGACGCTGGCACCACCACCACCAGCATTGAAAAATGGAAAAGGCGAATGAGTGGGCCATTGGCGACCCACTCACCTGATTCACCCCAGGGCAAAGCATCCAAACAACTGTCAGTCCTAGACGTTTGGCAGCAGACTTCCAGAGCTCAGACACAAGGCCCTAGCGTAAACTGGCTACTCCGGCGGAGGTAGCAGGCGTTGCCACACCGCAAACAGACGAGGCCGGGGGGAAAAACTACCCTTACCATTAGGTACATTTTGGGCATGACTCTAGCCAGGAAGCGAACTGGCAGAGAAGAGACGCTGGCACCACCACTACCGGCATTGAACAATGGAAAAGGCGAATGAGTGGTCAATTGGCGACCCACTCACCTGTTTCACCCCAGAGCAAAGCATCCAA
Organism: Spea bombifrons; assembly: GCF_027358695.1. Taxonomy (NCBI): domain Eukaryota; kingdom Metazoa; phylum Chordata; class Amphibia; order Anura; family Pelobatidae; genus Spea; species Spea bombifrons. The sequence continues at coordinate 14,726,188 of NC_071090.1, forward strand.
ACACTGTCAGTCCTTGACGTTTGGGAGCGGACTTCCAGAGCTCAGACACTAGGCCCTAGCGTAAGCTTGCTACTCTGGCGGAGGTAGCAGGCGTTGCCACACCGCAAACAGAGGCAGCCAGGGGGGAGAAACTACTTGAACATTAGGGACATTTGAGGCATGACACTGGCCAGGAAGTGAACTGGCAGAGAAGAGACGCTGGCACCACCACCACCGGCATTGAAAAATGGAAAAGGCGAATGAGTGGACAATTGGCGACCCACTCACCTGTTTCACCCCAGAGCAAAGCATCCAAACAACTGTAAGTCCTTGGCGTTTGGGAGCGAACTTCCAGAGCTCAGACACAAGGCTCTAACGTAAATTGGCTACACTGGCGGAGGTAGCAGGCGTTGCCACACCGCAAACAGAGGCAGCCAGGGGGGAGAAACTACCCTTACCATTAGGGACATTTGAGGCATGGCACTAGCCAGCAAGCGAACTGGCAGAGAAGAGACGCTGGCACCACCACCACCGGCAGCATTGGGAAAGGAGAATGAGTGGGCAATTGACGACCCGCTCACCTGTTTCACCCCAGAGCAAAGCATCCAAACAACTGTCAGTCCTTGGCGTTTGGGAGCGGACTTCAAGAGCTCAGACACAAGGCCCTAGCGTAAATTGGCTACACTGGCGGAGGTAGCAGGCGTTGCCACACCGCAAACAGAGGTAGCCAGGGGGGAGAAACTACCCTTACCATTAGGGACATTTGAGGCATGACACTAGCCAGGAAGCGAACTGGCAGAGAAGAGACCCTGGCACCACCACTAGCAGCAGCATTGGGAAAGGTGAATGAGTGGGCAATTGACGACCCACTCACCTGTTTCACCCCAGGGCAAAGCATCCAAACAACTGTCAGTCCTAGGCGTTTGGGAGCGGACTTACAGAACTCAGACACTAGGCCCTAGCGTAAATTAGCTACACCGGCGGACGTAGCAGGCGTTGCCACACCGCAAACAAGTGCAACCAGGGGGAGAAACTACCTTGAACATTTTGGACATTTGAGGCATGATTTCAGCCAGGAAGCTAACTGGCAAAAGATGCTGGCACCACCACCACCACAAGCAGCAGCAGCATTGGGAAAGGCGAATGAGTGGGCAATTGATGACCCGCTCATCTGTTTCACCCCAGAGCAAAGCATCCAAAGACTGTCAGTCCTAGGCGTTTGGGAGCGGACTTACAGAACTCAGACACTAGGCCCTAGCGTAAATTTGCTACACCGGTGGAGGTAGCAAACGTTGCCACACCGCAAACACGTGCAACCAGGGAGGAAAAACTACCTTGAACATTAGAGAAAGAAAATTAACTTTCCAAGCTAAGAGCTGGGTAACCCAGCTTGGCCAGATTTAATTTAAGAAAGGCAATCTGCTCCATCAGATGAGGTGCCATGCGTGAGCGCTGTGGACTCAGTATGTTTCCAGTCATAGAAAACACGCGCTCACTTTGAACAGTGGTTGGCGGACATGATAGTAGCTGCTGTGCAACCCATGAGAGTGCAGACCACACACTCTTCCTTTCATCCCAGTAGCTAAGAGGATCAACATTAGGCGCAGAAGGAACTTCACAGAGGTAACGTTTGACCATTTCAGCAGCACTACTCTCCTTTCTGCTGCTAGCTCTGTCAGATGGTCCAACTATACTCCCAAGTGCCTATTCCCAAAACGCAGCTTCTCCACTCAGCTGTATTGTGCTGGTTGTGGCACTGATGCTGCTGCTAGGAGTAGCAGACAACATCATCTCTTCCTCCTCCTGCACCTCTCCCTCCTCGGACAGCATTCCCATTTTACTCTGCCAGTCACGCACCTTTTGAATCAATTGCTCCCACTAGCTACTGAGAACATTGAATTTCATTGCTAGCTTTCCCTTAATTCTTGGATCACAAAGGCACGCTAGCATCATTTCGGGACTTTCTTCCATGCGTTTGCGAAGGTGTACTTTTAGCAGATCTTTCAGCTTCCTGACTATGGCTGCTATGTCAGGATGTAGAGTGCCACCTTGAACAGTCTCACGGTTTTCAAGGAACACATCCATCTTGCTGCCTAGATGGGAGAACACTGGGATTACCTGAGCCAGACTGGCAGTGTTTGATCTTAAATTTTCAGTGGCATCCCTGAATGGTTTAAGGACTGCCACTAACTGGGCGATCACTGTCCAATCCTCCCTATTCAATGGAGATTTAATCCCAATATTATGCTCTGAGGCAAGATTATGGATTGCCCTCTGCTGCTCCAAAATCCTCTCAAGCATCTCTAAAGTGGAGTTCCACCGCGTACTGACATCCTGTTGTAGGCAGTGTACAGGAAGACCTGACTTCTCTTGCTCTTCCCTCAAAAGTTGGCTAGCCTTAACACTATGGTGAAAGTGCCCAGCGATCTTTCTGCAGCGGGACAGAACTACTGCTGCCACATTAGTTCCTTCTGACATTGCTGCTTTTGCTACAAGATGGATGATGTGGGCTGCACAGCACGCACCAACAATATGACCATCTCGCAGTGCTTTCACCATATTGGCACCTCTGTCAGTTACCACAAAACCAACTTCAACATTGGTGCCCACCTCTGCTCCCACCAGAAGGCTAAACATTTTCCTCATTGCATGTAGAATATTTTGGAAAGTGTGCTTTTCATCCATCACTTCTGCATGGAGAAGGAATGATCAGTAGCCTGCTGCAGCAGCTTCCTTAGGCACACCGGGCTGCCACCAGTGTGCTGTCAAAGAAAGAAAGGCATGCTGCCCACTAGGTGCACTCCACAAATCTGTGTGAAATGAACAGACTGACCAGCAGCCTTGGAAAGCTCCTCTTTCACTGCTGAAACACAGGACCGATACAATGAGGGGACATTGTTCCTACTGAAAGTGGAACGTGATGGAACTGTTTATTGTGGAGCCACAGCCGCCATCAATTGTTTGAAAGGCTCCTCTTCAATCATGGAGAAGGATGCCCCTCCAACAGCAATGAACTGACCAATAAGTCGCGTTACTTTATTGGCCTGCTGTTTGGACATTGACCTCCTGGAGTGGAATGCCACAGATTGTTCCAGGGTGGGCTGGACATGCAGTGCTCCAACCTGCCTTGGTCTCTGGCTGCCAGCACTAGCTGCTGCTGCTATTGGCTCAGAAGCAGCTGTTGGGGTTTTTCCACTCTCTCTGGAGATGGCACTAGTTGTTGTTGTAGTACCACGGCCACCAGCTATGCTGCCTACACTACGTTTTACTTCTGCATCTTTCCCCAATAGCACAGCGTTGTGTTGAGTGCTGAGGTGATGCTTCATGCTAGCACTGGTAAAATGGCCAGACACTTTCCCTCTGCTTATTAGCTTCCCACAATGTTTGCACTTTCCATAGCGCCCTTCTTCAACATTTTCAAAGTGCTCCTAAATTGGGGCGCGCATAGCCTTGGAGTGTGCCTTGGGTGCTGCTTCTACTGCTCGGGGTGGATGAACAGCGGCAGAACTGGTGGTGGTGGCACTGGTGGTACTACCAGTACTGGTCATAGTGGGACTGCTAATTGTTTTAACTCTACCAGATTTGGTAGGTTTTGCTGCTGGTGGTGGTGATCGTAGCGGAGAAGGTGGAGGCTCAGGGGAAAATTGTGCACTAGTCATCTGTACACTGCTCCCTGAGGAATCTGATTACTGACCACTCATCTCCTCTACTTCCTCTGGCTTATAGTCTAGTTCTTCATTAGCCAGATCAAATGGAATTCCTGCTAGGCTGGAGCTAAGACTGATATTGTGACTAGTAGTAGTGCGAACAGGAAGAACAGACTCTGCACTTGGCCTCTCAGTCTCAGGCTCCTCAGGTACCTCGCTAGGTGGAGTTCCACTATGTGTAGCCCTCTCTCTAACTGTCTTTACAAAAATATTGTTGACTTGGACTTGGTGGCTTGCTAGAGGTACTAGGAGGACATGGCGTGGCAGTACCGGTGGGAACAGTAGGCGCAGCACTAGTGGTGGTAGAGGTGGTGGTGGTGGCGGTGGTGGTGGTTTTCCCTACGAAGAAATGAGATCGCTTTGGTTTGGGAAAACCCCTCTGAGTCTTGCTGCTAATTTGGCTCTGCTTGGTACCTTGCATGCTGCTTGTGGATGGGGAAGATGCTGCTTGGGGCAAAAGGCACTTCTTTTTACTCACTGGGCTAGTAGAAGTACTAGTTGTGCTACCCTTTAACTTTGAACGTGCTTCTGGTGCTTTAGGCTTTCCGTAAAAAAACATAGAGCTTGTGGGCCTAGCAGCACTACTACTGCCTGCTTTTGGTGCCTTTCCTTTACTTGATGATCCTTCAAGCAATGCTTCCCCAAATGATAAGCGAGAGCTTGGCCTACTTGGCCGACTAGACTGACGCAAAGGCTGCATCTTAGAACTGGTGGTGGTGCTGGTGGTGGTGGTGGTAGATGGAGCTTGTCCCTCCTTAGTCCCAAAAGTAGGATCCATTTCAAATTTTGTGTTATCTGTGTGTAGTGTTTAAAACTATATAAAAAAAACCAAAATTTAAAAAAAAGGAAAAAAATTAGACAAAAAAATTAGAGGAAGTTCTCTTCAGTGCTACTGCTGAAAAAGTAAAAATTTGCACATCAGCACTGTGCTGTTGTGTGCAATCTGCCAAAGTGCTCAAGTTGTTTAAATTATTAACTCAAGATTAACTATTTATATTAACTAGCAGTATTTTATTTTTAATTTGAATTTACACGGGCCTAAGAGCCTAGCCTACTACTATGCTAAGCCTAAAGCTATATTCCTTACTATTCTAAGTCTAACTCTAGGCAGACGCTCTCGAGCCCACTTAGCTAAAGTGAGGTTAAATCAGATTCAGTATATGAGTTATTAATTAATATTAAATTATATAATATTATTTATAGATTATAATTACTTATATTATGGATTATAGATAGAATATAGATTATGAATTAGAATTACTTATATATATTATAGATTATGAATTAGAATTTATTATATTATGTTATATAATATATATTAGAAGAATTACGTATATTATGGATTATAGATAGAAGAATATAGATTATGAATTAGAATTAAGAATTATTTATATTATAGATTATGAATTAGAATTTATATTATATTATGTTATTGTCACGTACAAGTAGTAAGGAGACGTCCTAGTCAGGTAAGACTCCAGGACAGAACAGTTCATACAAGCTGATGTCAGGATTCCGGAGAGCAGGATAGTCGATAAACGTAGCCGAGGTCAGGATTCAGGAGCTCAGGATAAACAATAAATGAGCCGAGGTCAGGATACAGGAAAACAACGTAGTCAGGCAAGCCGAGGTCAAACACAGGAATCAGGAAGGTAAACGCTATCTGGGTGCTAGCACAAGGCATAGACGACCATCAGAAGGCAAGGTGTAAAAGGTCTGAAGGGTTTAAATGGAGAACAGCGGAGGAAGTCTGAATCTCCCATCAGCCCCTCATGACATCACTTCTGGTGTCCGGGAATCGCGACCATTTTGAGTGTGGCGAAGTCTCCCTTCATAAAGGCCTGCAGTTAGGGAGTTCGTCACTAGAGCGCAGTAGCAGGACGCCGTGAGCCAGGAGGTCTGCCTCTCCTGTGCGGCACTTCGGAGGACGTCAGCGGAAGGGGCCGTGCGGTGGAGGGGGGTCTCCCTCTCTTTCGTGGCGGCTGCTGTGGAGGTGGCCGTGCGTTGGAGGGGGGTCTCCCTGTCCTTCGTGGCGGCTGCTGTGGAGGTGGCCGTGCGTTGGAGGGGAGTCTTCGTGGGAACCGAGGACAGGTGAGTAACAGTTATATAATATATTATAGATTAAGATTAAAGATTAGAATTATTTTAGTACTACAGCTAGTACCTTGAAGCTTTTGCTTAGTACAGTTGTTGTCGTCACACAGTCAATCTTTCTTGAAAAGAAATTAGAAAATAAAATGTCACAGCAAAACAGTTAGCTTCACTGCTTGCTGAACAAAAACACACAGCACTTATGCGGCTGCACTCACTAGCCAACAAGTTCACTTCACTGATGGACTGAGGTGAGCAAAACAAATGAAATAAAATTAAATATTATTAATTAAGAAAAATTTACTTGGTCTCTTGCTTGCTAAAACAAAGCACAAGCAAAAATTGTTAATTTTATTTATAGCTAGTTAATTATTAAGCTAGCTAAAATGAATTATATAATATAACTGATTTTAGATTAGACACTTGTAGATGTCTTGAATGTCCACAGTACACTCTACACTAGTATACTAACTATAACTATAGTATATATATATGACTGACAAATATATATATATATATATATATATATATACTTACCAGTCTCACACAGAACAGAACTATCTCTCTCTGTAACGCTCGGATGCAGCACAGCAGTGTTGCCAAAGCAGTCACAGCGAAAAATGAATGGATTTCTCAGGCAAGCTCTGGTCTTATAAAGGCGGTTTCAGAATTAAAAAAACAGCATGACTGGAGGAGGGCCTACCTGGCAGCCCCCTTTTTCCCCTCCTCCCATAACCACAATAAAGACATACACCAAATGTAATTTTAACAAATTGACTTTATTTATTTAACAATGTCAATAAAAGTCAGATATGGATTAATATGTCCACGGTGCAATCCAACTTGCATCTCCGCACCGTGACACTAACACAATTAACGTGTCAAGGGTTAAGTACCATTAACCCTTTGTAAACTTTACACCAATGTGTTGGGCGCTTAACGAACGCCCCTTTTAACAATTAACTAAACACCATCAAACTGAAACAGTAACCAGTGAAACCGTCAATGAATAAACACCATCTGGCATAGGCGTGTAAACCATATACCCGCTGTGACTGACGGCGTCCCTTGCCCGTCAGCCCGTGGCACCAATAGGAATCGCAAGGGCCCTTAGCCCAAGGAGTGTCTTGCACTTAAGCCCGAAGGCTTGTGCACCACGAGCCAATCACCCCTAAAGGTGAGTAGCTCTAGCACCATGCCAGCATAAAACCTCCACAGCCAGGGAATGCGACCAATTGCATTCTACTGGCCCCCCACCACCGCCAGAGCCCTCTCGAGGCCTGTCTGAATATCAAGCAACCAAATGTCCAAACCCACATCGGACAAATGGACCCCATCCCGACGAAACAAACCCGAGAGATCCCCTTCCAAATCGTCATGCCGAATAACGACGGAACCCCGGAAAGCCAAAAAACGAGAAATGGTCTTATTCACCTGTTTCCTAGCACGCTCCACACCAGCATGAGAGTTAGCCCCTCGCCACCGCAACCGGGTAACAATATGAGACCAGACAAAAAACGTTGAAACGTTGACCAAAACTGTTGAAAATCAGCCTTCATATTGGAGATCAAAACCCGCAAAGGAACCTGAACAAGATCGTTCCCCCCCACATGAAACAACAGAACCTGGGGCACCCCGTGGATCCGGACATGGCGAGACAGTTCCCTGCCAACTCTGTCCCACCGCATACCTCGGAAGCCCAGCCACCGGATCACCACCCTATCCGGATCAAATCCAAGCTGCCTGCCAGAGGGACGAATCGCTGCCCGTCTCGCCGCCCAATACACGTACGAGTGCCCCAAGATCCACACGACCACCTTACCGGAACCTAAAAAAGAACAAAACCGGACATAAGAACGAGAAAACTAAAGCAGATGAGGCCTGACATAAGAACGAAATCTATTGGACTCCCACCTCCCAATCCTCATCACCACATCCTGCTCCAACCCCCACCTAACCGCCTCCGTGGCGGCCCCAATCCTAAAGGAATGAGTACCAAACTCGTGAACGGGAAGACCCAAAGCACCCAAGCAGCGCCGAAACACTGCCACAAACTGGTACCGCGACAATGAAGTGCCGTCCCCATGAATCAACAAAGAACCGTCCACACAAGGCCTAACAGCCAAAAACGCCACAGCCGCAGCGCAGGGGCAAACAGGACTATCCAACAAGCTGTGTAGCACAACAAAGTGCCCCCTACCAGCCTGATCAGTCTTAGACCGACGAAGCCGGATGCAAACCCGATCAGCCTCAAGAACGAAATCCGAGAACAACAAACCACCCCGAACCTTCCTATTAGGGCTGACCAGTTCGCCCACACGAAAAGCCCCAAAGAACGCCAAAACAAAAGCCAGGCGAAATAAACACAACTCAAAATGCGACACACAAACCTTAGACAATCGGCCCACCAAATCCACCAATAACCCAAAAGAAACCGGCCTGCGAGAATCACGGGAATGAGACCCCCTCCGAAACCCACGCAACGCCTGCTTAACCAGAAAATTTTTAGTCAAATCCCGCTCACCATGCGCCTTAAACATAAAGGCCAGAGCAGACACACGGCGGTCCAGACCCGACACTGACACCCCTGAACCGAACAAAAACCCAATATACCACAAAAGGACCTCAGACTTGGAATCATCAGTCGAAGGAGACCCAGCCTGGCAACAAAACTCACCCCACTCAGCCCAAACCTTCTGGTAAAAACTCCAAGTAGCAGGAACCAGCGCCCTCCTCAGGAGCGACCCTGCTCCGACTCGCCCAGCTGCCACATCCACCTGGGAAACTGCGTACCGACTCTGTCTGCCCGTGGGGCCAGCTGGAAAAAACGCTCCCACTGCAAACGAGAAAGAGAATCGGCGATGCTGTTATCCACACCGGGCACATGAACCGCCCGAAAACACATATTCAATTGTAGGCAACGCAGAACCAATCGCCGCAACAAGCGGAGAACAGGAACAGAGGAGGAGGTGAGACCATTCACGGCCTGCACAACCGCCAAATTGTCACACCGAAAGCGAACCTGTCGGTTCGTCAGGTCAGCCCCCCAGATCTCCACCGCCACAACTATCGGAAAGAGTTCCAAAAAGGTGAGATTCCTAGTGAGGCCAAGCCCACACCAACTATCCGGCCATTGCCCCACACACCACCTGCCACGAAAATAGGCCCCAAAACCAACCAAACCGGACGCGTCAGTCCACAACTCAATGTCTCCATTAGCCACAGGGGAAGACAACCATAGAGACTTCCCATTGTAATCCTGCAAAAAACGATCCCAAACCCGCAAGTCATCCTTCAACGGAACTGTCAACCGGATAAAATGATGGGGAGACGAGACCCCAGACGTGGACGACGACAATCTACGGGAAAAGACCCGCCCCATAGGGAGAACCTGACACGCAAAATTCAACTTCCCTAGAAGAGACTGAAGTTGCCGCAGTGTAACCTTTGAAAGCCGCAAAAAACTGCCCACCAAAAACCTCAGCTCGACCACCTTGGACTCCGGAAGCCGACACACCATTTCAACTGAGTCAATTTCAATCCCCAAAAAACTCAAAACAGGACAAGGGCCCTCAGTTTTACCTGGAGCCAACGGAACACCAAAATCAGACTGATGGACTGAAGCCAAAAGAACCGCACATTGAGAGGACCCCGGAGGACCCACGCACAAAAAATCATCCAGGTAATGGATAACCGAAGGCAATCCAGACACCTCCCTAACGACCCACTCTAAAAATGAACTAAACGCCTCAAAATGAGAACAGGAAATGGAACACCCCATAGGCAAACACCTGTCAACATAAATACCCCCCTGCCAGCGACAACCCAACAAGTGCACACACTCCGCATGAACCGGCAACAGCCGAAACGCCGCCTCAATGTCAGTCTTAGCCATGAGAGCCCCCTGGCCAAAAGACCTCACCCAATGGGCCGCCTTATCAAAAGAGGTATAGGATACAGCACACAACTCCGGATCAATGCCATCATTAACAGAATGCCCCTTAGGAAATGACAGATGGTGAATGAGGCGGAATTTACCAACCTCCTTCTTAGGAACTAAACCCAACGGAGAAATTCTCAAACCCGGGAGAGGGGAAACAGAAAACGGGCCTGACATACGGCCCAGCCGAACCTCTTTAGCCAATTTCTCAGAAACAACCTCAGGATGAGCCAAGGCGGACTTCAAATTCCGAGACGAATATTCCCCAGACACCCCGACAAAGGGAATCCGGAAACCCTCACGAAACCCACCCAACAGCAAAGCAGCAGCCTCTCTGTTAGGGTACCTACTCAGCCACGGAAGCATCTTCTCCAGCCGCACCGGAGTCTCCCCTCTTGGAACCACCGGAACCCTTGCCCCCTTTGTGGCGCTTGGGACATTTTGCAAGGGAGTGGGACCCATTACACCCCGAGCACTCGTACTTGAAACGACACAAGGTGCCCCACTTGCACTGCCCCTCGTTGTACTTCCAGCAAAACCCCTTCTGCATACCAGCCGCTGTTCCCGGGGTTCCAGAAGCACCGGCTGCGCCTGGAAATGTCTGCCCTGCAGGCCGCCCAGGGGCCATAACACGCAACCACAAAGCAATGTCCTTGTGGTCCCAGCGCAAACCCGGCTTACAAGCCATCCGCTGCCTAAACTGCTCATCGTACCGAAGCCAAGACTGACCCCCAAAAGTCCGATAAGCCTCACCAATACTATCCAAATAACAGAAAAGGCCAGTACAATGCTCCGGCGCCTTCTGCCCAATCACACTGGCCAAGATTGCAAACGCCTGAAGCCAGTTAGTAAAAGTGCGAGGAATCAGCCGATACCGCCGTCTCTCCTCATCCTCCCTCTTACTGGCTTCCCCTTTCGTAGGCTTATCCAAATTAAATTTTTCCAGAGGGAGGAGGGAAAAAATCTCAACATACTCCCCCTTCCAAATTTTTTCACGAACCTCCTGCTTTAAATGAGTGCCCAAAGGGGCCTCAAAACACACATAAACCTCCCCGCGAGAAGCATCAGCTAAGCGGACAAGGTCATCACCCCCAGACTTCTCAGTAAAAGCGCCGACAGTCCCAGCAACCGTACCCACAACCACTTCACTAGCAGCCACTACCGGACCCGCCGTAACTGACGCCGAAGGGACTTGCTCAACCCCAGGGGCCGGACTCGAAACCACGGAAGGCGCAGCGGGAGGAAACCCAGCCCCCCCGTAAGAACCCCAAACCCCAGCCGGAGAAGCAGAACTAACCTGGCGTTTACACGCCTCTAACAAGTCACCAAAACCCGTCAACAACTGACCTAACAAAAGAGAGGGATCAGCCCGGGGCCCAGCAACACCCGAACCCCCAGAAGACACCCCGGAACCCCCCCCAACCGACAACCCAGGAAGAGGAGAAAAAGTGGAAAAAGGGGGAAGGGAACAACCATGCTCACCAGGAAGCTGACCACCAGCCGAGGTGGATGTAACAGGCCTGGCCGTAGAACTGGGCGACGCAGAAAAACCTTGCCGTAGTAAAGCAGGTGTGCCCAGAAAATCCTCTTCAGCATCAGCGCGTGAAGAAGCAGCTGAGCGTTCCCCTTCCAAAATGGCCGCTGCCGATCCCCGTGCGGCGGGCGCCATATTAGGTGAGGCGCGCGAAACACCGGACCGAGTGCCTGCCCCTTCAGACCGCATGGCGGCCACACCAGCAGCAACAAGCTCCCGAGCGCGAGCCTCGGAGCGCACAGCTCCCTCACCACTCACAGGCGACTCAGGAACACGCCGACGACCAGGACGGCTCCGCGGCAGCTCCCTGGAAACCGCCACACCGGACGGACCCTCGCCGGGATCCTGGGACACCTCATCACCCGAACCGGAGCTCCGGGACAGCCGGACATCAGCTTCAGCGGTCTCGGCCTGCCTGGGACGAGCTGCACGGCCTGACCGCACCAAACGCGGATTACGTCTCTTCGCAGGCCCGCCGGAAAGCACGGGCCTGCTCTCGGAACGACGGCTACGCCTGCCGCCGCCTGCTTCAGGGCTCAGCCGCTCCGGAGGCCGGGAAGGCCTCGACCGGGTACGAGGGACATCGGGGGCCACGGGATCCGGAACCGCAGATGGGGGAGCTTCGGACAGCAACCCAGCAATCCAGCCACAAAGCCACTCAGCCCTGGGACCCTCCAAGGACTGCAGCTCAGAAATCAGATCATCCATGGTAAGTAAAGGGTTTTAAACAGCAAGAGCAGCAATATCAGCAATATTTTCAGGCAAAAGGCAGTAAGGAATAATGCCCTACCCTGTAGGGAGCCAAATTTATAGCCCATATGATGGGGGGGTGTCACCAGGGGGCTGCTGACCAACCCCGAGTGACCCCCTAATCTGCAGATTTAGATATAGCTGGGCAATTAGTAACTTTATACAGTTCAAAAGGTGAAAGTGGAGGAGGAGAGGAAGGGCAGCCCAGCCCCCCCCAGTCATGGGCCCCTGCGTCCATTTCTCTCCCTCCAGGGCTGTGCTGCACAGGCATTGGATGAGAACCTTAGCGAGCTGATTGGACAGATGAGGATCAGCTCACTCCTGTTTGAAATTTTGGCGGTTGCGCGGCGAAAACAAAGACGAATCTTCGATTCTTCGTGGTTATGAGTCTTCGTCTTCGCCTACGTTTTTCCGGGACTGTATTCTGTTCTACGTTCCTTCAGAACGAACAAAAAAACTGACTCTTCGTGCTCGTTTTCATGTTCGCCAGAAGACGAATGCACAAGTCTAGTAAAAATAAAATTCAAAAACAAACAAACATCATAGTGCTTTCCGTTTTGTAATGAATATGTGTTTAGAGTTCCCCCCAGGATAATATCACACTCACGTGTAGTTGAGCAAATCAGCTGGCTCAGACTAAATCAGGCATAGAAGGATTCCTTGTCTCTAATATCTCTCCTCCGTTTGCAGATTTCAACTGGTTTCCAATCCGTATACATCAACAAGAAACGCTTATTTCTTTAATGAATATAAGCTGGCCTCGACCAATATAAAGGGTCACATCTCACGCAGATGCGCGGGAGACGCAAGTAGCAGTGTATTTAATTATCTATGTTTTACTAACCACAAGCGCCATCCGGCTAGCACCTAGTTGCAGGAAAGTACCTAACATTTGCTTCTAAAGGTTTTCTGCCTATTTCCGCATAGTTTCAGGATTAACCAATTAATATGCTTTACGTAACCTGACGTCCCTCTTTCCGAACACTATATAACCTATAATATAAACATAATAAAGCAGAGTAATTTTGGACCTGACCCAGTGTGTGTCGTGTGTCTTATTTCTCTCTCCGTGCACGTACATTTATATTCAACTAATTTGGAGCAGTTCAACAATTGAAGATAAGCTTTATTGAGAAAGCATCCAAAACATTACCAATATTAAATCAATAAAGAAATATACAAAAATAGGAATATATATAAAACGTTTATTTATTAATAAAAAATGTATTTAAAAAAAAAAAATTGAATCAATTAATTAACCAATCAATCTAAAAAAAAAAACTAATCTAAAAAATGAATAGATCAAAGTCTTGATTCAGAGCTAGGGTTTTAAGGTTAAATACCCATTGCATTTCCACCTGACCTATTTGTTTCTCAAAATCACCTCCTCTCCAATCTCTACTAACTATTTGGATCCCCATTAAGGTAAGGTGTTTTGGGTCACTATCATGATGTTCTTTAAAGCGCAATGGTACAGAATGCTTTTCCTTCCCTGTTCTAATTGCCCTGACATGTTCGTCCAGTCTCTTTAAATTCTCAACTGTCCCTGACCAAATAAAGAACATGTCATCTATGTAGTGGCGATAGGCAATCAGCTTCGACCCCCAGCTATGTGATGAAAAAACAAAATTTGCATAGCTGGGGGCCAAGCGAGTACCCATAGCCGTTCCATGTTGCTGTAGAAAAAAAACCTCAGCAAATATAAAATAATTATTATGTAATATCCATTTGATTGCTGAAATTATAAATTTTCCTTGAGGTTTTGGAATAGAAGTCTCCATGTCTAGGAAAAATTCTACTGCTTCACAACCTTTATTATGATCAATATTAGTGTACAAGGAGGATACATCACAAGTAACCAATAAATAGTTATCCCTCTATTCTATTTCCTTTGGTAAATTCAAACGGTTCATGGTGTCTTTCAAGTAAGATTTAGGCTTTATCACCATAGGTTGCAGACATATATCTATATACTGAGATAAGTTCGCAGAAAGGGTTCCGATTCCAGAGACTATTGGTCGGCCAGGAGGATTAATTAGATTTTTATGTATTTTAGGTAGTATATAGAATGTTGGTGTACGTGGATATGTTGCATTTAAAAATTGGTATTCTTTATTGGTTAAAATACCTTGTAATTTCCCCTGATCCAAAATATGGGTTAAACTTTTTTTTATTTCAATAACAGGGCTATTTTTAAGTCTCTTATAGACTGAGATATCGTTCAGCTGTCTATAACATTCATTAACATATTTTTCTCTATCCAATAGTACTAAACCCTTTATCAGCCGGTTTTACCACTAGTGATTTATTTGACCTAAGATTTTTCAAAGCAAGGGTTTCACTTGGAGTTAAATTGTTTGTGGAATAATGAAATTTCTTTTGATATAATTTGTCAATTTCCTCCATAACCGCTTTTTCATATATATCTATTGCTGACAACTTATAGTGGGCTGGGTAAAAATGAGACTTTTTAGCTAGTGTCGTATGATTGAACTCCATGCAGGTTGGTATATTCGTATACGTTAGAGTCCAGGGGTTCTCAAACTGCGGCCCTCCAGCTGCTGCAGGACTACATCTCCCATACTCCTCAGCCAGCCCCTTAGCTGAAGGAGCATTATGGGAGATGTAGTCCTGCAGCAGCTGGAGGGCCGCAGTTTGAGAACCCCTGCGTTAGAGGGTTATTCTGAAAATATTTCTTTAAAGTTAGACATCTTGAGAATTTCTGTATGTCAATATATGCATTAAAAGAATTAAAATTCCATAGTGGGAAGTTTCATAATGCGTAGACCTCTTGGGGTGATTTTTTCTTGTAAATATCTCTCAAGGGTGGCGATTTCCACACAATTTTATTTCTTTTATGAGTAATCTATCCAAATCTCTAAAGACTCCCTCTAAGTCCTCAGACACGGGTTTATACTCTCCTGAGGTGGAACTAATTATCGTGGAGTCCCAATTGAAATTTAAACCATTACGGTAATCAAAAATAGACATTTTAAGGTGTTTGATTGACACAGCAGTCTCCACTAGTGGGGGAATATAAAAACTAGTGGTCAGGCGCTAATATATATTTTGGCTAGTGCAAACAAAAAATTATATCATGAAAAGTGCTCCAGAAAAAATGCTGCAAACAATAAAGGTATAACCCCCTTTACCAAAGAAACAGAATAAAAAAAGTGTTGTGCAAAAAAAAACAATATTAAAATTATAAAACAACCATGTGAATAATTTTCACCAAAAGATATATATATATAATCCACAAAAAAATTATTAAAGTATATACTTATATTACCAATTGTGAATATCTGAAGTCCATCCGTTTTACAGTGTGACCGTATTGACATGTAAAAATAAAATTCAAAAACAAACAAACATCATATATGTTTATAAGGAACATAAAATCAAATATGAAGTACATTATACATGATACAATAAATATACATCTTTATTACCAAGATCAAATCAATAAAGAAATATACAAAAATAGCAATATATATAATGTATATTTATTGTATATGTATTATGTATTTATTGTGCAATTGCCACTTATTTGAGATCATGTATAATGTACTTCATATTTGATTTTATGTTCCTTTGCAATAAGATAATGTTTGAAAATGATTATATATACTTACCGTGTAATTATTATTATTTTTTATATATAATGCACTTGATATTTATATTTGATCTAACGTATTTTTGCAATGGAACAATGCTCCAAATTGATTGGCTTAACTAATACATCCCTATTACTTACTTTGAACCATTTGGTAAACCAAATGTTAAAATATAACGAGCCGTGGGAACAGGCATAATTCATACAAGACGGGATATTTGAGGAGGGTGGAGAGGACGAGTCGTCACACTACTGAGGAAGCCTGATTGGGCGAAACGCGTCTACGTGTCGCCGTCAATATGTTATACATCTTCGGCTGGAGAAACAAGAGAGACTCTGATACTCCTACGAATATTTCTGTAACGTGAGCACATTGCACTTTGCTATACAATAAATCTTCTGCATCATACACCCTGCCTCTCCACCAGTATTTTGTTTCTCAACATACCGATATACTGATCGGAAACCAGTTGAAATCTGCAAACGGAGAAGAGATATTCCAGAGAAGGAATCCCTCTATGTCTGACTTAGTCTGAGCAAGCTGATTTGCTCA
Organism: Spea bombifrons; assembly: GCF_027358695.1. Classification (NCBI taxonomy): domain Eukaryota; kingdom Metazoa; phylum Chordata; class Amphibia; order Anura; family Pelobatidae; genus Spea; species Spea bombifrons. The sequence continues at coordinate 14,742,355 of NC_071090.1, forward strand.
ACTACACGTGAGTGTGATATTATCCTGGGGGGAACTCTAAACACATATTCATTACAAAACGGAAAGCACTATGATGTTTGTTTGCTTTTGAATTTTATTTTTACATGTCAATACGGTCACATTGTAAAACGGATGGAAGTCAGATATACACAATTGGTAATATAAGTATATACTTTAATTATTTTTTTGTGGATTATACACCGTTTTTTGGTGGATCATATATATATCTTTTGGTGAAAATTATTCACATGGTTATATAATTTTAATATTGTTTTTTTGAGCAACACTTTATATATTTTCTAAAATTGGAAAGAGCCACAACTGGGTTTTTTGCCTTCTTTTGAATCAACAGCAAGAAATAAACAGATATGGGAAAGGCTGAACTTGATGGACGCATGTCTTTTTTTCAGCCTTTTTTTCTAACTATGTAACTATGTAACTATTATATCAAGGACAAAATTACAGCCCAAGCTTTACCAGCTGGTATCTGTTTTGCATCCTTATAGATGTCAGGCTCCCATGATTCCTATACTTCTGTCATGGGACAAGACTTCTACTCAGACTTTGGCTCTAATCAATTCTGGGGCTGCAGGCCTATTTATAGATAATGCATTCGCTATGAAGCAGCCTTATAGCCTGCCTGTCATGAACCAAAAAAACAGATGGAAATGATTGTGCGGTTTAATCACACCTTTAATGATAGTAAAAAAGCACAAAGTAATAAACAGTAGCAGAAACCAGGGAGTTGGTCAAAATACACAGCCAGGGTCAGAAGCCAAAGCAGGTACTCAGGAAAGCCAAAGTCAGGATACCAGAGAGCAGGAAAGTCAGAAGCCAAACCAAGATCAGGACCCGGAGTGGGAAGTCAGCCAGGCAAGCGTCATACACAGGAATACAACAAGAACAAAAGGAACATGCTTGGATATCAGAGACCATGCAAGGGCAGAGAGTAAATAGCCAGAGCAAAACAGGAAAGTTTACGGAATGGGCGCATTAACTTACCCGGGCAGTGGAAGGCTGGGTGACCGGCTGCCAGGTAAAGACAATTGACCATGTTATGCAGCTGATACTCCTGGAACAATTTTACAAACATTTGCCGGTACTCGATAAAGAATGGGTAAAAGATAAACAAACCCACAACCCTGGACAAGGCTGCAGTACTGGCAGACCAGTATATGGATGCCGGGCGGTCATCAACTACCGTGAGCAGACCAGCCTCCAGGTGGACACCAGCTGCTCTGCCCGCAACAAGGTGGACACCAGCAGCCCCACAGAACCCAGCTCCAAGCCGGAGACTTTAACGGACCCGACTCTTGCCTCTTACCGAGCTAAGGCAGGGACAGATTTCTTAGGACTGGGGGGTGGCAACGAGAGTGGGATAAGGGTCTATTGTATAGGGTGACGGAGGGGGAAAAGTCCTTTAATCTGCCCAAAAGACAGCTAGTGGTTGTCACGACCAGGGTACAGGTTCTGGATCCGCGCTGCAGAATCAGCGCCCTCTGGAGGAGAGAGGACGTACTGCCACCAGGCACAGGAGACAGGTAGTATATCACCAAAAATAATGATAAGGTGGAACTCAGGAACAAAAAATAAATAAAAAATAACAACGGTTTCCGAGGGGTCAGGCAAAAGAATAGTCGGGGTCACAAGCAAAGGTCAGGGCAGGCAGCGATACAACGGAGGTCAGGAATAAGCAGGAGTCAAAACCAGAAAGCTGAATCAGGAATAACGCTAGTGGAAGGCAAAAAGGCACTAACACAGGCAATGGTGTAGTGCCAAATGAGGGTTTAAATATCCCTCCAACCAAATGGATCCTCCTACCCTCCTAATTAGGGGGAGGAGAAAAAAGAATAAATGTCGCTTTAAGAGCGACATGAATATTCATGAGATGAGCCGTTCGCGCATACGTGGAGGCGCGCGCCCCGGAATTATCCCGCGAACTCGCCGGGGACGCGCGTCTCGCAGGCGAACGGACCCGGCGGCTGCTCACCGCGACGGCACGAGCAGGGAGCCGGCTGCGCAGGCTGCGTCTCGGCGTCCCTGCCGGCAGCCCGACGGAGGAGGAGGTAACAGTGGTTCCCCGGAAGTACCGACATGACTTGTTGAGGATAGGGCACGACATTCCCCTAGCCGGCCACCTCGGGGTGACCCAGACTTTCTTCTGGCCCGGAATGACCAACGACATCAGACAGTACTACCGGACTTGCGATGTGTGCCAGCGGATAGGGAGTAAAGAGGACCACACAAGAGCAACCCTTCACCCTCTCCCCATTATAGACGAGTCCTTTAGCTGGGTAGCTGTAGATCTGGTTGGCCCCCTCCCTAAACCTAGCCCGTTGTGAAAGAAATATATCCTTACTGTCATGGACTATGCCACCTCTTACCCAGAAACAACCCCCCTGGCAAATATCGAGGCAGAGACTGTAGCTAACGCTTTAATGGGGATAGTTGCCAGGGTAGGATTCCCCCAGGGGACACAGTTCACGGCTGAGGTGAGCCGACAGATGTGGAAGTTGTGCCACATCAGACCGCAGTTGAGCTCCCCATACCAATGGACTGTGCGAGAGGTTCAATGGGACTCTCAAGCAGCTCCTGCGGAAATTTAAGGCCACTCACAGGGACTGGGAAAGATACCTGCTGCACCTCTTGTTCGCCTACTGGGAGGTGTCGCAGGAATTGACCGGATTCTCACCCTTTGAGCTGGTCTATCGTAGGCAAGTTAGGGGTCCCTAGATTTGCTTAGAGAGCACTGGCAGGGCGACATAGGGACATAAGGGCCGACCGTAATAGAGTACGTATTGGCGTTCAGGGATAGATTGAAGGATCTCACAGACATGGCAGACCCTGTTACACCAAGCGTACCGAGTTCCTGAGGCTGTACGGGAAGGGATGTTAGGGGGGATTAGGGAGATGCTCGATCTGGGAGTGATCAATGACGGGACTGTGACTGACGCTAACCCCATGCCCCGAGTAGATGAGTTGTTAGACCGCATCCCCGGGGTAAGTTCCTGTCCACCCTCGACCTATGCAAGAGGTACTGGCAGATTACTGTGGCGGCGGATACAATTCCGAAGTCGGCCTTCATCACCCCATTCGGCCTATACCAATTTAGGGTTATGCCGTTTGGGAGGAAGTACGCTCCGGCGACGTTCCAGAGGAGGGTAGATCGACTCCTTGATGGCCTCCAGGACTATGCTTGCACATACAGCGATACCTGGGAGGAACACTTGTTCCACCTAGGTACCGTGTTAGACCGCATTAAGGCAGCGGGGCTAACCTTTAAGCCAGAGAAGTGTAGCACAGGGATGTCCGAGGTTCAGTACCTCGGACATAGGGTGGGCAGTGGATGGCAGAAGCCTGCTAAGGTAGAGGAAGGTTTACTATTGCAAATTCGTGCCTGCCTACAGCACCATCGCAAAGCCCCTGACTGACTTGACGAAGAAGAACCTTCTTCGACAGGTCCTGTGGTCCCCAGAGTGTGAGTCCGCATTCCAGCAATTGAGAACTGCCATGATTTCTGCCCTGGTACTTGTTATGGTCTAGCTGCTTTTCTGCTGCATTGCTGGAGGCTTACAGCCTGGCTGGGTTGCCATGGCTACACTCCTGTCACTCCTGTGACTCAGCCCATTGTCCAGCCCACAGCTATTTAAGTAGCTAAACTTCACTTCCTCCTTGCCCTTGTGTTGTTTCCGGCTGCAAGTGCTATTGCTGTGTTCCTGAGTTCCTGTGTATGACCTGGCTTTCTCTGACGTCCATCCCGGCTCCTGATTCCTGGCTTGTTCATGACTTCGCTGATCTCTGTATTCCTGACCCCGGCTTCTCTGAGTACCTGTCTTGGTTCCTGACCCCGGCTTGTCTTTTGGTGTATGCTTTTGGATCACGATTTGGCTTTGTTCACTATTGTCATTACAATAAAGGTGATTGCATTTTACGTTTTGTGTCCGTCTGGTTCCTGGTCCCTAACAGTACTAGCTGCTCCTGACCCAAACAAATGGTTCTGTGTCCATACAGATGCCTTTACTTTTGGACTGGGAGCATTGCTAAGCCAAGTGGGCGATGCCGGAGGTGAGCACCCGTTGACCTACATCAGCCGCAAATTGTTACCTGTTGAAAAGGAGGGCCTAGCGCTGGTGTGCTACTTATACGGATGATCCTTCACGGTCCAATAACCCCTTGCTTTGACTAAATCTGGTGTCTGGGGACAATGGACGGCTGTTAAAGTGGAGCCTGGCCCTGCAGCCATTTAATTTTTCTATACAGTACCGGCCGGGCAAACAAAATGCCAACACAGATGGGTTATCTTGGCAATCGGAGTTAATCATCTAGAGTCATCCTACCCCTCCGCTATTGTTGCTCTGACTCCCAGAGGACTATTCCCAAAAGGGCGACCTGATCGGAGCACGGAGAGGCTTTACATCCCTGGGAGTCTATCTGGAATTAGCGGAGGGCTGAGTACATCGACCACCTAGTGCTGCGTACATCGACCACCGAGTAAGTTAACTCCGAAGGCCAGCGGTACCTAGGACTTTTTCCTATGGAACTGTTTGCGGCTTCCACTGGTGGTCATGGGACTTTGCTGGACTCTAGGATGTCGCTATTTCCACGGATTGTGCCCCTAAATTAATGTTATCCAGTGACATGAAACTCGTTATTGTGTTATTAATAAAAAATTACTTTATTGCCTTATTTTGTAAAAGCTTGCACACTATGGTCTGAAAGATAATCTAATAAAGATAATGTGTGCTCTTTATCTCCCAGACTTAGTGCCGCTTGTGTTCCATCACAAAAACTGGCACCCAATACATAGTTTTTTTCCGTATAATCCACAGGGTCAACCCGGACGCATATGCGTTGGATCTCCCTTCCAGCATGCACATACATGTGTCCCTTCTCAAGCCCTTGATATGCAACTGTTTTATCACCTCCGTTCCACGCCCCCAGCTCCGATTTACTCCATGAGGAGTACATGGTCTGCTTCATTGTTGACTCTCATACATTCAGAGGGCGCATACAATATCTTGTCCACTGGAAGGGTTACAGTCCGGAGGAACGCTCCTCGGTAACAGCTTCCAATATCCATGTCCTCTTCCTCCTTCGTTCTTACCATGCCTGCTTTCCCCTGAAGCCTGGACCCCCGCCCCACAGGGTAGGGGGGAAGTAGTTGATAAGCATGGGGATGCTGTCATGGTTCTCTGCTGATTTATAATGAGAAGCCTTTCCTCCGTGCGTTGTCATGTCGGCGGCGTGTGTGGAGAGGACGCGGCGCTGGAAGGAGGTGAGTGCTGCGGTGGGGACCCGACAGTGCCCCATCCTAGGATGCCCCTCCAGAGGCATGCGGAACCCGGTCTGTCTGTGTGCCTATGATGGAAACGACTAATCAGTCTGGGGGCATGGATATTGGTGGCGGGTTCCCAAGATCTTTCTTCTGGACCGTATCGCTTCCACTGTATGAGGTATTTAAGGGTGTCTTGCACTTCATATTTGGGTTCCCTCATTAAGCTGACTGGAGCAGGAGGTGGAGAGCCCCTAGATGAAGCACTGGGAATGGCCGATTTCAATAGCGATACGTGGAAGGAGGGATGTATCTTGTAGTGATCAGGAAGATCAAGCTGGAGTAATGCAATGTTTTGTGTGCCCGTTGCAGGACATGAGACAGCCGTCTTAGTCGTTCTGTTACATCAGGAACTGGGAAACTATTGGGTTGGTACCCATAGTTGAGGAAAAAGGGAGAAGCATGCGTGGAGTCATGTCGTCTGGCAATTCCGCAGTAGCAAGCAACTCTTTCCAGTCGGATTGGAGGTGTGTGACGTAGCAACGGAGGTAAGTTTCCAAGGTCTGGTTTGTTCGTTCTGTTTGTCCATTCGACTGGGGATGGAATGCTGTGGAGAGATCCACGGAGATGTTTAATGAGTGGCAGAATGCTTTCCAGAAACATGAAGTGAACTGTGTGCCCCGATCTGGTTCTTCGGTCTGGACTGAAAAACGAGAAGCAGAAGGTGTGTAGCGGTTGTGGTGGCTTTTTATTGGCGTCGTTCCCTCAGGCGTCGGTCTAGTTGGATTCTGAAATGAGCAAGATAACCTTAAACGGAACTGGATTATCAATCCTTATTAATTCGCATAACGTTTGAATTGGGTGATGTAGTCTTCTAAGGGTTGGCGACCTTGGCGTAATGCCCTGATGGCAGACTGAGCGGTTTCTTGTCTGTTTGGGTCGTCATACATGGAGGACATAACCGTAACAAAGAAATTCCAGGTTAGGATACTGGGATCATTGTTGTGTAGGAGATTGTGGCCCCATTCCTGTGGTGGACCAGACAGGAGGAAAATAACAGTGCGGACCATTATGGTATCAGAATGATATGTGCGGGGTTTTAGCTCACATGCCATGATAAAAGGTATTTGGCTCAGCCACCTGTGAAGCGGTCTGGTAGGGGAATCTGTGGTTCAGGGGTGGCTGTTTGTTCCTCTGGTAGTGATACCACCCTTACAGCAAAAAGAGGTTGTGGTATTCCAGGTGTAGGGGCCGCAGCTTGGGCTTGCAGCTCATGGATGGCCTGGGTGAGTGAGGATACCTGTCATGTCAGATTGTCCAATACGTCAGCCAACTCCCCGAGCTCCATTGTAGGCTCAGATGTTCTTTCACGGTTTATTAGATGGAGCCCAGAATGCAAGGCTGGAGATGTGGGAGAACCAGAAGTGAGGTACCGGTAGGGATTAAGTGTAGGCGAAGTCAAGACTAGCAGAGGTAGTTTCCAGGCAGTGCAGGTTCATAAACAATAGATAAGCAAAGGGTCAAAATCCGATGAGATGAAATAGAGAAGGCAGATAACCACAGTGGTGAATATGCTGATAGCACAGTACATCTGAGCACTGTGAATAGGAAAAGGCACAAATTTATAGGGAGGAGGGAGGGGTACCCCCTCTGACATCATGATTGTGCCTAATTCCATTCATCTGAGATCTCCGCCTACTGTGTCTAAGAAGCCGTCTGGTACGCGCGTGTGCCCCAAGAGGGCGTGCAAGAGATGGAAACAATCCTCCATCTCTGTCGCGATTGCACCCTCCTCGCTCCAGCCATCCTGCGGATCGCGGTGCAAGGAAGGAGACCGTAGCACCGCCATCATCCGGAGGCAAGCGCGTCGACCACGCCGGACCTCTCTCCATGCGTCGTCATGTCGGCAGCGCATGTGGAGAGGAGGACGCAGGGCGGGAAGGAGTTGAGTGCCGTGGCGGGGACCCGAGAATTATTATAGCTTCTCATGAACTTCCGCAAAAAGCTGGATCCATGGGGACAGCCTCTCTCCTGTTCCTTTAATAAGTTAAGAGGGTGTGTCTGGAAGTTCAGCCCTTTTATGCATCTGGAGCAGAAGTGCTCTGCGGGGAGGCTAAAATATAGTTTTACCCCGTGGTTAATTATGAGGCTGCTCACAGCTGGTTGGAAAACTGTGGTTGAGGTAAGGAGCTGAGTGAGGGAGAATGCATGCATGTATGGATGTGCGTGTGAGCATGTATGTGTATATGTGTTTATGTGTGTGTGAGCATGGATGTTTATGTGTGTGTGAGAATGAATGCATATGCTAAATATGGCAACGTTGATGTGTAAGTGTATATGAGCATGTATGTGTAAATGTGGAATGAATGTGAACATGTGTGAATGTGTCGGACAGAGTATGTGCGTGAGTGTCTCAGTCTGTGCAAATGTGAGAGTTTGTGTAAAAATATGTGCCAGTGTACATGTGAGTCACCAGGTGTGATGCAGAGCCTGCGTTGGGCTAACAAAGGGGTTAGGCATTAGAAAGGTTAGCCTAACCAGATGCGTTTTACAGCCTACAGTTTGCCCTCTTAAGCCCACATACTAGAGCTCTGCTGTCAATTCATTCAAGGTTAGCCTCAGTGACCATTAGTTGTAATTCCCCTATTATATGAAATTTAGTGTGATGGCCTTTTATGCTTGGTTTGAGTCATCTTGAGGACACAATGGAATCTGTCAGTCTAAATGGATGTATGTTGAAGATATAGTTGTTTGATACTAAGGTCTAGGCCTGGGATGTCTCTCTGTAAGATGGAGGGGCAGAACATGTGACCAGAGGATAAAATTGACTGCTTCTCCTCCCTCACCAGGGAGAAGAAATGGCTATTGTAATTTACTTTTGCTGCCAAAGTTTAGAAATTAATGGCTGTGTGTTGTTATTTTTAAGGGAACAGGCCCCTGGGAATCAGCGTAGCTAAATGGACAGGGAGCATGTATGTGTGTGGGTGAGTGCATGCTTGGGGCATGTGTGATTTTGATTGGGGTATTTAAATGTAGGGGCGGGAGACCCTAGGGGATAAAAGGTGCCCTCTGGGTGACCCCGGTCACTGTCACTTTTATCACGAACGGCTAACAGTTTACCTGCTTGAACTTTGGTGTGTTTCTACGGCCTGGAGTATGGATGTTAATGCTATCCTCGCTGCTCTCAGGGCTGGTGCGGACAAGGACGGTGGCAGGGCGCTTCGTGAGCAATTTGCTCACCTGCTGCCTCAGGCTGCGGTGCTTGAGTTGCCTGCCGCGTCTGGTGGGGCCGCAGAGGCTTCGGCTAGCGGGCGCACTTCGGTTCGCCGGCGCGCCTGCCCTCCTGCTCGGTTGAGCCCCGTGGCGGGCGCGGGGGCTCGTTACCGGAGCAGGAGTCCGGATCGTGGACCGCGTGCCCCGGGAGGCGTCTCCTCCGGGCGGGCGCCTTCCAGTCGGCTCGCGCGACCTGCTGCTGAGCCTGCCCGGGTATCTGAAGCTGCCGGGACTCGGTGCGGCCGTTCCGGGGGGCGCAGCCGGCCGGAGGATGCTGCGGGAAGCCGCACAGGAGCGCTCTAAGCGGCGTGTAGTGCGTCCACTGCCCGCCCGAAAGAGGACGTCACAGGCCGCAGTAGCGGCTGCCTCTACTGATGGACGGTCTGCAGGAGGGGTGAGCGGGCCCGGCAGGGCTTTACGGGGGGGGGGTGGCTGGGGGTCGTGCGGGGGAGGACAACTCGGAGGACAACGGTGGGTCCTCCAGGGACGATTTGGGGTCACCTCGGCGGCTCTTGGCCCGTTTACCCCCTCTGGGTACTGGGGTTGGGGGGGTCTTCCCTCCTGGGTTACGGCTCCTCTGGTGAGGAGGCTTTTTCTACGGCACCTGCTGGTGGCTTTCCTGTGGCTGGGTCCCTGCCGTCGGGTCCAGGTCCCTCGGTGGCCCAGGGGCATCTTTTCTCACCCCTCTTTTCTGTGCAGGCTGGTGCAGGAGTTTCACAGGAGGATCCTTCCCGGCTGTCTGGACTGATGAGACACGGTGCTGCAAGCAACATGGCTACGAGCACGGCGCCGCAGGAGGTCTGCCGGTCGCTTGGTGGTTCTTCTCAGCTTTCTGGTGTTTTGGGGTCCGGTGTGGGAGGTCGCCCGGGCTCTAGTGTGGGGGAATTTTTGTCGGCACTTAGGGTTTTTCTGGACGCGTGGGAGCGTGGGGGGAGCGCGGGGCCGGCTGGAGCTGGTTTAGATGGGCAGGTCAGATCTGTCTGGGAGCAGTCTGGGAGCCTTGCGGGGTCTGGGGGTCCTGTTCCCCTGCCAGCGCCGATGGTTGCAGGTTGTGATGGGGCTGCACTTGCGGTTTCGGCGGGTTCTGTTGTTTCGGGGGTGGTGTCCCCGCCGGCTGGCGGGGCGACTGCCCCTGCCACCGTAGTTGATGCGGCGCTGGGTGTAGCTGATGTTGCCCGTGGGGCTGCGTATATTTGTTGGTCAGGCCCATTAGGCCTGCACTTAAAGCAGGAGACGAAAGAAAAAATCTGGAAATGCGAGTTTCTGGAGATTTTCTCCCTCTTGCCGCTGGAGGAGGTTCCTCCTCCAGCAAAAGAGCGGACAGATAAAGAAAAGGAGAAGTACAGGTACCGGCGGATTCCAAAGACCTTTGGTAATTGGATTTGCGCCTTTTCTATTCTAGCTAGCGTGATAGGCGAAAAGTGCCCTGAAAAACTTTGGCGCTTTTTGCGTATCAGGATTTAATTTGGAACGCTTGTAGGACGTATGGGGGTCTGGGCTGGTGGCAGTATGACAAGCAGTTCCGCCAGTGTTTGGCGGTTCGGCCGTCCATAGGATGGGATCAAATGGATATTGGTCTGTGGCTGGCCATTATGACTAGGCCTGCCACTCATCAAGGCGGGTTTTCGTCGTTTCTCGGGGGGGCGGGGGGGATTGGGAACCGCACCCTCCTCGGCCGGTCAGCGGCGGCCGGGATGCTGCTATCAGTATAACGATGGGCAGTGTAAGTGGGGAGCGTCGTGCCATTTTAAACACGAATGCTCCGGTTGTGGTGGAGCCCACCCTCATTCCCGCTGTTTCAAGCGGGCAAAGGGGGGTGAGCGGCAGGATGTGGGATCGAAGGGCGAAGACACCGGTTGACGTTGGTGCGATGCGCCCGTGGCTAAACCGGTATATATACCGGCGGGCCGCAGAGGTTCTATTACGGGGGTTCACTGAGGGTTTTTGGATTCCCTTTGTGGATGCCCCACAAACGGTTACGTTTCGTAATTTGCGGTCTGTTGCTGATTTTCCGGATGTTGTGCGGGACAAGTTAAGTAAGGAGGTGAGGTTGGGGCGCATGACGGGTCCTTTCGCCGTGCAGCCCCTAGCGGATTTGAGGGTGTCGCCGATTGGGGTGGTTCCCAAGAAGGAGCCGGGTAAATTTTGTTTAATTCACCACTTGTCGTACCCTAGGGGTTGTTCCGTTAATGATGGGATCTCAGCGGATTTGGTTAAAGTTGTTTATGCTTCGTTTGATAAAGCTGTTGCTATGGTTCGGGCGGCCGGGCGAGGCGCCCTGTTGGCAAAAACGGATATTGAGGCGGCGTTTTGCCTCCTTCCGGTTCACCCGGCCTGTCATCATCTGTTAGGTTGTCGGTTTGATGAACAGTTTTATGTGGATATGTGCCTCCCAATGGGTTGTTCCATATCATGTTCCTATTTTGAATGTTTTAGTACGTTACTGGAGTGGGTTGTGAGGGAGGAGGCTGGTTTGGCCTCTATCTTGCATTACCTGGACGATTTTTTATGTATCGGTCCTGGGCATTCTGGGGATTGTCTTCACCTCCTGCGCATCGTGCAGGAGGTAATGCAGCGTTTTGATGTTCCGCTTGCAGCTGACAAAACGGAGGGGCCTACTACCTGCCTCAGTTTTTTGGGAATCAAAATCGATTCCTTGGCTATGGAGTGCCGTTTGCCGGCTGACAAGCTTGTTCATTTGAAAGGTTTTGTGGCGCGGGTGCGGGGCATGCGCAAGGTGCAGTTATGTCAGCTTCAGTCGCTGGTGGGTAAGTTGAACTTTGCATGTCGCATTTTGCCGATGGGTCGGGTATTTCGCCGGCGGTTAGCTGGGGCGACGGCGGGTGTTGTCCGGCCTCGCCATTTTATTCGGATCGCTCGTCCGCTGCGGGACGACTTGGCGGTTTGGGGGTCTTTTCTGGACACTTATAATGGTCGGTCATATTGGTAGGCGCCCGAGGTTTCCAATGCTCAGCTGCATCTTTACACGGATGCGGCAGGCTCGGCGGGTTTTGGGGCCATCCTGGGCTCCCGATGGTGTGCGGAGCATTGGCCGGCATCCTGGGGGGATGCTGGGCTCACTAGGAACCTGGCGTTCTTGGAACTTTTTCCTATCCTGGTAGCAGTGGAGGTATGGGGGGATGTGCTTAGGGATCGCCGAGTGTTTCACTGTGATAATTTGGGGGTTGTTCAGGCCATCAATTCCTTGACGGCTTCTTCTCCTCCTGTGGTTCGCCTCTTGCGTCGGCTGGTATTGCGGTGTTTGGGTCTGAATATGACCTGTAAAGCGGTGCATATACCGGGTGTGAAGAACGTGACGGCTGATGCTCTTTCTCGCTTTCAGTGGGCGGAGTTTCGGGCTACGGCAACGTATGCAGACGAAGAGGGGGTTCCGTGTCTTGTGGAACTTTGGTCCCTTGGGTTGGACGAGTGACACAGTGGATCCGCGGTTCGGTTTCCAAGGCCACTTGGGGGAGGTATGGTAAGGTGTGGGATGAGTGGGCAGTGTTTGAGGAAGCCTGTGGTGGTTTTACTTCTCACGCTGCTCGGGTCCTGGGTGTGCTCTCCCTCCTGTGTCAGTGGGACGAGGCTGGGGTGTCCCCGTCGGCGGCGTCCGCTTGCCTGTCGGGTTTGAGTTTCCTGTGCAAGTTGATGGGGCTGTGGGGATTTTACCAAAGATTTCCTGGTTCGTCAAGCTGTTAAGGGCTGGAGGAAGGGGTCTGTGTCGAGGGAAACTAGGAGGCCGGTGTCGGCTGAGTTATTGGTCCGTTTATGCTCGTTACTGGAGGCGGTGTGTGTTTCGGATTTTGAGGTCCGGTTGTTTAGGGCTGCGTTTAGTTAGCTTTTTTCGGGGCCCTGCGGATAGGGGAATTGGTCAGCCCTAATAGGCGCGTGCCTGGTGGGGTTCTTTTTGAAGACGTGGAGTTTCGGTCTGCGGGCTTATGCCGAAAGACTGATGTTTTCGGCAAAGGGGCCTGGGTTCCTTTGGGCTCCATAGGGGGCTCCCCCATTTGCCCGGTAGCAGCGGTGCGGGATTTTTTGACGGTTCACCCAGCATTTGAGGGCCCGCTTCTGGTTCATCAAGACGGGTCCTATCTTTCTTGTTTTTAGTTTGTGGGCGTTTTTCGTAAGGCGTTGGTGGCGTTGGGTCTCCCTGCTGGTGCCTTCGGGGGGGCATTCTTTTCGGATTGGGGCAGCCACGGAGGCTACCCGTGTGGGTTTTCCCGAGGCCTCTGTGCAGCGGATTGGGCGTTGGCGTTCGGGTCGTTTTCGGTCCAATGTCCGTCTGGATGTGTCTGTTTAATGTTTCTGTTCTTTTTTCGGTTTGGTTCTTCCACAAGTGTGGCTCATCGGACACTCGTAGATCTTTTGGGCCAGAAAGCGGGCTGCGGTTCGTCCGAGCGGGGAACAGTTGGGGTTATCCCCGTTGCGTGTGGAGGTTCGCTGGTTTGGTCGACGGGGGATGCGGTGGCTCCCGGAGTTGGTTCAATTATCCAGGCTGTTGGGGTCCCCTTTTGTGCTTGTTATTCACCTTGGGGGTAATGGTTTGGGGGTGGTCCCGGTTAGGTCCCTGGGGGATACGATCCTTAGGGATCTGGCTAGGATTAGGATCCTCTTCCCGGAGGTTCGGTTAGTTTGGTCCGATGTGGTGGCTCAGAATTATTGGCGTTATGCCACCAGTCAGAGGGCGTTGGAACGGTCTTGGGTTAAACTGAACCATTGGGTGTCTAAGTTTGTGACGTGTGATGGTGGAGTGGCTGTTCGGCACAGGGCGTTTGAGAGGGACGCTGCTAATCTCTTTAGGGCGGATGGTGTTCACCTTAATGACATCGGTCTGGACATTTTTAACTTGGTGTTGCAAGACGCAATCGGTCAGGCCATGGCTTCGGTTGGTGGGGGCCCCCGCTGATTTAAGGGGTTAAACAGAGGGGTTAGTGGTGGTTTGTGTGTCCTTGCCGGTCTGGTTTGTTAAATTGTGGAGTTGGATGATGGTGTGAAGGAAGGCTCAATCCTCCCCTGACCTCTGGTGTTTATTGGACGTGCCCACCAAGCTTATGGACGGCTGGTGGTTAGCATTGGTTTTGGGACAGCGGAAGGTAGCTGTCAGTTTTATTTGGATGAGGGGGGAGGTGAGCATCTGTGTTGGAGTGTACAGTGGTGAGCGGCCGGCAAGGACGGGGTTAATCTGTTTCCTGTGTTGGTGATGGATGAAGATATGCTAATTATATTAATTATGTATATTTGTATTTATATTTATTTGTTGATTGTATATTGTAAAGTTATGGTTATTGGTATATGGTGTTTTAGGCCAACACAGTGTGGTTTATGGTTATTGTTAAATAAAAATATGCTGTGGCCTGTTTTATCCAAATAATGTCTCTGTGTCGTTACTTGGTGGGTTAGGTGGTGGTTGGTTGGCGGTGCACGGTACACACTACCTACATACAAGGCCCCTGGGAATCAGCGTAGCTAAATGGACAGGGAGCATGTATGTATGTGTGTGGGTGAGTGCATGCTTGGGGCATGTGTGATTTTGATTGGGGTATGTAAATGTAGGGGCGGGAGACCCTAGGGGATAAAAGGTGCCCTCTGGGTGACCCCGGTCACCGTCACTTAGTGATGGGAAGTTCGGATCATTAAAGTGAATCGGATCATTTCGATTCGTTCACTGAAATGATCCGATTCATGATCCGGATCTTCGGATCACTCAGTGTGTCTGCACGGAGTTACTGTTTTCCAGTAACTCCGTGCAGGCACACTAACGATTGGCCCCGCCCCTTTTATTATGAATCCTCCCCCCTGACTCCAGTGATGTCAATGAAGGCAGAGAGTCGTTCAAAGATTCGGATCTTACAGGGATCCGAATCTTACAGTGATCCGGATCACTGTATGATCCGGATCATTGTAAGATCCGGATCATTGTAAGATCCGGATCTTTGAACGACTCTCTGCCTTCATTGGCATTCTAATCATTAAGAGAATGTCACCATACTGTTATAAATAAATATATTAATAATCACTGCCCCCAGGATTTACATTCCCCTTTACCTGCAACTGCACCTTAAGCTAACTTTATTAAATTAATTAAATTAACCCTCACCATTAAATTAACCCTAAACACCCCATCAACCATGACTGCCCTAAAATTAACCCTTAACACACCATCAACCATGACTGCCCCTA